>NW_010098227.1:37900-38129 GCF_000699245.1 Pterocles gutturalis
CCCAACCTGGACAGTGGTCTGTTCCATACCATGCACGGCATGGCCAGTATAGAGGTGAGGCTCTGTCTGGAAACTCTCTCTCTCGCTCTGGGTTTTCTCCCTCTGGGTCACCCCTCTCTCAGGGTCATCTTAGTCTCTTGGACACTCAGGCTCTTATCTCTGTTCTGGGACTGTCCCTGCTCTGGGTTCCTTGGCTGGGAAAGGGCTCAGCCTTAGTCATAGGGTGGTG
>NW_010098228.1:0-5521 GCF_000699245.1 Pterocles gutturalis
CAACGCAAAGCTCAATATGCTTATCCAAGCTTCAGGAACGCTTTAAATGGGAGCACATCTGACGACGTCTGTGACTCAGTATTCCCTACGTGACCCATTGTGTCACACGTGGTATTTAGGCATCAGGACATTTATGGAGATGAGTTTCACAAAACCTAATAAAACCTAATCATCACTGGGAATTATAGACATCATTCACGCTTTACCTGGAAAAACAATTTATTGAAGGAAGACAGCAAAATAAGATAGCGTGCAGCGCTTATTTTATTGCACTCATTTTTGTACTCACTATCAGCTATTTCCACACCGCTGTATTTACACAGAAGCCAGATTCTGCTACTTTAATCATTCACTACTACTTAAATAATATTATCAGTGAATTGGCTTCTTTATCAGTTAAACTGGTAACCAGGATATCAGAGAACTCAAGCTTTTATCGATAACAACTCCGAGATGAAAGCCAGCTGCAAATAGATTGCACTGCAGGTTAACCATCATCACAGATTCTTGTGTCTACATCTCTCCTCGTCGTTACGGAGCAGTTCTCATGCCACATTCTTCCCCATCCCTCCCAACACCTCCACCTCATCAGCAGAGAGCAGGCAAGACTAAATTAGACTGAATGAGATGGTGGGAGGACACTGCTGCCCCTCATCCCCAACACAAAGCCAATAACCTTTAAACAGACCTTTAATCAGGAATTACTGTTCTCAGCTTTGACAGAAATTCAAAGCATCTATTGCATATTGCTAATTTAATCTGCTTTTTTTTAAAATAAAAATCATTAGCAATATGCAGTAATGATTACAAACAAGCACCATCCTCTTCTATAAACTTGTGAGGGTATGTTTTAGAAAAGTTCCTTTTATTATAAAGCACAGAAGCTGAACACCTGTAGCTAGCTTATACAGCATCCTAATGAATGACACCATATGTTCTTGCAGTTAGCAGGGCAATTAATATGAAAATACACAAACATTCATACACACCCAACACTAGAAGTTAACGCCGCACTCAGTATGCATCACAAGTACCGCAGACTGATGAAATGCCAAGTTACTATTCTCTCCCCTCCCTCATCCCATATTAGAAGTCTACCAGAAAATAACGAAAGGCATGCACAGCAGAGTTGACTCTTCCAGCTTCTAAATTTAATCCTCTTTCCTTTTCCCACGTCCCCTCCCATACATACATGACCACACAGCTACCAGTAGCGTCTGCTGCCCAGATAGTGCCAACGGACTGAGTCAGCCACAGCCAGCCACCTGCTCCTCTGCCCTCCCTGCTGCCTCTTCTCAAGAAACTTTCTGTGCAACAGCACTTAATACTATTCTAATAATACAAAACTCATGGGAACACTGGTACTTTTTGCTCTGAGTGTTAAGCAACACGGACACAGGTTTAGGCTTTGAATGATGTAATGAATGTTGTGGAGTCCCTTTTCACACCCCGGCTTATTCCAAGACAAGTTTTTCCTTTAGCTAATTCCATGCAATTCCCCAATTCTATCAGTAAAGCTGTATGGCATCAAACTAGAATCCTCTACTAGTTCTTCCCCTCCTTCACTGAAAAGGTGAAATCACCAGTTCACAAAGCATCTAGACCAGCTCGCTCTGTAACACCAAGATCCAGCCAACTTAAACACCTCTGCACATCTAGGGCAAAGATATGATTCTATAGGGGACTGAGCTTGCTTGCGTACACTTCTGATCAAAGTAATAAGAGACCAAGAGGCACATTTCTTACCACAAGAAAGCTGCAACTTTTCTTATATCACTGGGAAAAAGTCATAATTCAGGATAAAGGCCAAACTTCACACCCTGACATGAAAGCATAATAGTCTAAAACACTCTTTTTTACTTATCAGTCCACAGAAATTAAGCCAGTTTGATTCCTGAAACATCTTTCATAAGACTGCTGTTGGGTTTTTGTTTTCTGAAAAGTTCTTGTAAATATTTTTGTCGATCAATGTTTTTTGTTTCCAACTCTGACAGCATTGACAGCTATTTTCCCTCTCAATAGTCTTTACACTGGCATCAGGACACCAGACTTAAACACCTGCATTAAAAACTTCATCTTTGAGATACTGAGAAGCCACTGAAATGAAAGACAGAAAGCAGTAACAATTTTTGCAGATGGTCTCAGTTTCAGAGGCACTACAATTGCACAGGCACAACCATCCCTCTCCCTTTCCAGCAGTAAGTCAAACCTAGAAGATCTCATTTGTTTCCAGCATTAACAACAGTCTTGCCTTGTTCACGGCAGTTCCTACTTACATATCCCAACAATAACAAAGGGTGTGTGTTCCAGTCGCAAGTAGAAGAGAAGATTGTAAAAATTGAAACAGATCAGAGAGAAGCATAAGATGACAGAGATCCATTCTTGTAGTCTTTTTCCTGTTGGAAAAAAAAAGGAAAAAAGCATGTTTTACTTTTATCTGAGAGGACATTTTGAAGTCTGAAATAATACAGACAGACTAGTCTACTGCATGGACGACTTACTGCATTTGTCTGACAGCAAACTGAAACAGAAACTTATTTATCCATGGGAGGTGTGTGTACTTTGTTAAATGACATTCCTCTTCCCCGAGCCACTGCTAACCCCTTCCCTCTGCCCTTGCCCGAATAACAGGGACAAACCAGACATCATCTCACATTGTCCTAGTTTCCTTTTCCCTGCGGTTGCTGGCATAACATTCCTCCGCATTACATCTTTTTTCAAATCCGCATTTCATTCAATATTCAGTGATGCTGGTACGGCTGAATCTGGCAACGAATTCCTGGCCTCAGATGCCCTGCAGTTAAATCACCTTGGGATTTGTAACATTTAAAACCTCAGAGCTTGTGAATAAAGCTGTTGCACTAACAGGAAAAAGCATCATCCTGTATTTTGGTGGCCCTGGAATCGCTTTCTTAACATTGCAAGATACCTCTTGTGCTTGCTTACTCCCTCAGTCTCGCCTTTGCCTTCCTGCTCCCAGGCAGAGGCGACGGCCTCTCAGCTGCTCCGAGATGACGAGACAGAATAAGCAAAGAGAAAGGACTGGCACAAATTCTCTCTTGTACCTTGCCATACTGCTTTGTACCTCTATAAACCCCTCATTTATTGGCTACAAAAAGAGAAGGGACACAGAGCACGGTAACACTCTGAACGCTCAGATTAACAGCAGAAAGCTGCTGCCCGCCAGTCACTGCTGGGTCCTCACGAGGCTCTGACACCGAGAGCAAGGGAAGGCTCAGAGCGAGACCCGCACAGATTAGGGCATCAGAAACAGACCTTTAATGCCTCAATCCAGGAAGGAGATCTGTACTGCCACCTTGGCCCAGAAGGGCCCTGGCTGTGGTTAGCTCTCAACACGCTCAGGAACAGACAGGTCAGTCCTCACCCATTGTAGGGGCCAGTCACCACAGCTGCCTCGTGCCCATGGCTTCCCAGAGCAGCTGATCCCCACCACCACTGCTCACTCCCTCCTGCAGCCTTACACACTTTGCACCACTCGAGTCTGAGCCAAAGCAGCGTGCAGGGGAACAGTCAGCAAGGAGCACGTCCTCTCACAGGAGCAGAGGCATCCTCCTATGTCTGGCATGTGTTCAGAACAGAACTCCTTTCCTACTGCTCCTCTACGCTGACCTACTGCCTGATCAAATGTCTCCTCCTAAATACTAAATCAAGTCCTTCTTCTCAACTGTACCATGCAATGAAAAGGAAACTTGGAACAAAGGGGAATCAGTGTTATCTCCAACATGCCCACAATGCAATATTTTGAAGAAGTGTGAATTAAGACTGTTACAGTTCAGAGTTTTGTTCTAGAAAGGCCGCGAGTATATAAATTAACATCTGCTGCAGTGGCAGAAAAGAGAATTGTAAAATTAAATTACGACACAAGAACAAGCGTATTTCAAGACACCATCAGGTCACAATGCGGGAAATTCTATAAAGAGATCCCTGGAGTAATGAAAGTAAGAGTTAATTAACACTCACTCCCCGCACAAGAAAACCACACCCTGATTAGAGGAGCTAAGTGGGCAGATCCTCACGAACAATTAGCAGACTGCAGGGAAACACTAGGCTCCCTACCAGCGAGTCCCATGAGTTCAGCCTATCCAAACACCACTGTACTCTGAACACGGGGATCCCAAGACGACTGTCTGGAGATACCCGAGTCCAGAAACACAGCCCAGCTCTGGACAGACTGGGAAAGTGGAGTCAGCACCAATAACTTGTGTTTAAAGAGCACATAAATTTTACCTTACATCCCACATGAAGGAATAAGGTACCAAAGATGCAACGTATATGCTTGAAGAAATAATGGAAATACTCCAGAATCATATTCACTCTGCACAATTCTATGTCATGTCCATTCTTAAGAATTCAGTAATTCATCATCACTTGCTTCCACTGTAACACGTACTGTGACATTGTTTATGTAACTCCAGAAAAAAACTGCACATCTAATATTATCCCAGCTCACTGCTGACAGAGATCACTGTACATACCCTACACTTCACAGGCTTCCCAGGAACTTCCATCTACAGCTAAAGATAAGGGTAGCAAATTGTTTGGGGGAGAAAACCTTTTACTTATGAGCAAAAGCACACTACATAGGTGAAGTTAGTGACTGCTTTCCTGTAAAAAAGCAGCAGTCAGGCACAGCCTGAATCAGAACTGTGTATCTAGACCAGCTGGCAGATGTCCCCACCTTCTTTCAAGGCAAGGAGAGGTGACCAACACAAGCTGAAATGAGCAGACTTGTCCTGAACAGTCTAGAAAATCAACAAACTCATGAATGCATTTGTTTTCTTCTTCTTACTCAGCTCTCTACAAGTAAGAACAACTGCTTTTCCAGTAATTGCCCTGAATGTGCAAGCTAAGCTGTTCAACTGACCTGCTGGAAACTGCAAGACACTAGAAGCACGTCTTCCCTTTCCTAATCCTTCACCTGCAAATGAATTCACTGGGAACGGCAAGAACACCTAGCATTGCTCACACTGTAACCTAAAAACAAGTGACATACCTCATTGTAAGGACTTTGCAGCTATCTCCAGAGCATAACGAAACAGCTGCAGTTACTGCACTGAGCTCTGACCAACAGCAAGCTTCAGGAAGCCAAGACCAAAGCAGGGATCCACACACTGCTCTGCCCCTTCCCGAGGGCCCAGCGCTGGGTATCTCAGAGCAGTTCACCCAATAAATATTCTGCAGCAAAAGCTTCTGTTGTTACCTGCCTTGGCAACCAGCCTTGCACATCTCCTTTGGATGGACAGGTGCACTTTTTGTTTGATTTTAAAGGGCAGAGCACTCTGGGCACGTTCATGTTGGAAAACCTCCCCCCCAGGAGCCAGGCCACGGCCCCACAGCTGAGGCACAGCCCCAGCCCCGCAGCGAAAGCGGCCCCTTCCCCCGCGCCCCCCCCCCAGCCTCTCCACAGCGGTGCTGCACTGACCCCCCAAAAGCGCCGTGCCGAGCGGGTCAACCAGCTCTCGGCTTACACACCAGACATGTCACAGGTGGAGGAGCCGGG
>NW_010098229.1:0-29485 GCF_000699245.1 Pterocles gutturalis
TGGTTTGGCCCCCAGCCAAGGGCTAACCAGCCACAGGGAGGCAGCTGCTTTGGCTTTTAGTCCATAGGCTCATACTGATTGCTCTTCTGTGGCCCAGTGTTGCTGTCAAGTGGAATAGTTTCAACCAAATAGGTAGAGAGTACCGCCCATCTCTTCCCTTCTAGCCTGGCAACATGGTAAAGCTATAGGAAAAGAGTATTTCAAAGGTCACAGATGAGTGGCCTGCTGGATGAGTGATCTGCCCGTTAGGCTACTATAAAAAGTGGCAACCACAGGCTTTCTGGCATTAATGCCTTAAAAAACAAGAGGTGATTCCTGCTCTGTTATCAGAGTATGATTTAAAGGGTGGAGCCAAAGAGAAAAGAGTCATCTCCCTGTGCCCTTGAGTAGGCATCAAAGCTCTGCAGGGCATCAAGAAGTGAGCATTTCCAACTGCCAAACTCCACCGGTCCTCTGCAGGTGCCCTGCGCGGGACTCTAATCACCCTCCAGGATCTGAGCTTCTGTAAATTACATAGTGTAAGTCACAGCATAGCAGCACCTACTAGTCTCTGGGCACAGAGGAGTATTCTCTACTATCTCAACACTCTGTCCAGCTTATTTGTGGCCTTAGCTGTGGCACTAAGGAGCATTCTTAAGCTATATCTGTGCAGATGTCTTGCAAGACATGTGACATAGATTTGTATTTATTTGTGTTTTTAAGTCAAAGACTGAGCATCTTAAAATCATAGAAACATTGACTGGAAGGGAGCTCTGTAAGTGAGTTCAGCCTCCCATTTGAAGCAGGATTATCATGAGCGCTACACCAGGTTAACCGTGATGACTAAGAATTTCCATTACAAATACCAGAAAAAAATATTTATGAATCAATTAGTTTCATAACAGTAAAATACATTTGCTTTTATAAAAGGGAAATGTATTGCATTAAATCAGTGCTTAATTAATTCATGCAGATAATTTTTGAACAATTTTAATAAGACGTTGTCCAGATTTTTCACCAGTTTATTATATTGTCAAATATCTCAAAAAATTAAAATTCAGCCAGAAATGTGAACTTTTGTCACAATTTTTATTTAAAAAATTTATATTTTTTAATCCACTTTGTTATTAAGATTTGTCAGTTCTCTTTAATGGCACATTCACTGTTTTATTCCAAGCATCATTTAATCCCCAAATATGTGTTTCCCCAAACTGTCTAATTAAAAAAAGCAGCAGAAATCAGTGTTATAAGTGAGACAATAATCATCCCAAAACCTAGCTGACTTTTTTAATAATGTCACATCATTATGCCAAAGTTCTCTTAGTGAAATACACATTACAAAAGAGAAAGCAGAAGAAGCTGTTTTTATTTTGACAAAATAGAGCAGAAATTATGCAATCTGAAAAAAAGCTGATGCTTTGTTTTTCAGTCCAAGGTAACAACAGCAAAATGATAAGATGCCCACCTGAAAGGTGATAGAGGACTCTCCACTAATGAAGGCGTACATGGCATTTCATTGCACATGAAGCCACTGTATCATTACATAAAAATATTTCTCCATTGCTCAGCTTGTATTCCTTACCTTGATTTGACTTCCTACAATTTCAATAGCATTTCAAATCTTCAAAGCACTGTACATGCATTAACTAACTTCACTTATTAAAATTTGACACTGCCGCGTAATGACAAATTCCCAAATGCAGCAGATTTGAATTTTTCCTGACAAGTATGCCTTGATAAGCCTCCTCAAGTGTATAGTTGCAAACTGCCTTTTGAAGTCATTAGATCTGTAACCCTTCCTTGGTTATATGCGGTCAGGTAATAAGGAGTTACAATGCTTACTGAACTTCTAGACTAGGAAGGGAGGAAGGGAGGCCAGATTTCCCTTTTCTTGTGGGAGTTTCACTACCTTGAGCAGGCATTGCTTCATATCAATGTTGCAAAGTCTCCATGATAAGTTGGCCACCAAAATGTACATGATAGACCACTTTGGCACTGTATTTCAAGTGTTGCATGATAAGCTGATTCTTCTAACCTGAATGCACAAATGAAGGAGACACCTGACACACATTTACTCATTGGGTCAAGATATTAATGTCCTTAGGAGCAGCAACCAGCAACACTGAGTGCAGATGTTGTCTTAGGTTGGCTTCACATGACCTTTGCATTTGGATCATGGCGTCATGGTTTGACCAGGCTGGCAGTGAACAACACGCAGCAGCTCACTCACTTCCCCTTCCAGCTCCATGGACTGAAGAGGTGTGTGCAGGAATGGCCACAGATAAAGACTTGAAAGGTTCAGACAAAGCATTTCAAACCTTGGAATTTCCTGTTCCAAAGTGCATTATGTGGCTCACTAGATGTACAGTTCTCTTCAGTAACGTCAAGGCAGCTTCACCTTGCTTTCTAACACACCAGGCTGCAAATATTTAAAGGGTAAATCCCCCTACTGAGCAGTAGTGCCTATTAAGCACTGATAGTATGACCTGCACAGTAGAGACCTGACAGAGTTTCACCCTAAGCAATCATTAGCCATAAATAATAATGTACATAATAACAGTGAATCATCACAAAGAACACAGGAGCACTATTTAGTTCTAGAGATGAATTAGGACAATTTGCTTTGTGCATTAAATAAAATTTCCCTGCAGTACTTCAGAAAGCCTGGTTTTCATACCTTCAGATGTGTCTGCTCCTCCCAAGGGTTGCTGTAGTCATTCTGCTGAGCTCCTGTTATATAAACAGAGAAGTCATCTCTCTTACCCTGCCCTTCCCAGCTTGTCTCAGCATATGCTGCTAGCGTTCACAGTTGACAGACGCTCTAACAACTGGCAGTCTGTCTGTCAAGACGATCCAAAAAGATGAAAGCGTTGAGTAGAAAGTTCAGTCCAGGATCATCTCCGTGGCTTTAGGAATATGTCTGCAATGTAGATATTGTAGCAGAGTGTGGATAAAATCATACACCTTGTTTTCCCATGAATGTGGAAACTACTTTAAAGTGTCAATATTTGCTTTATACAATGTTTAACCACCAGAAAACTACATAATTTTAAAACCAACCTCTGTCTTCCTTTTTCTGGGCCAGGTACAGCCCTCACAAAAGATAGATAACCATGTCTCCTTGCACTGCGAGGAGTGGGTGCTTCGCCTCAAGGTGACCCTCCTAGATTTACCTCTTTTTCTCTCTCCCTTCCTGCACACTTCGCCAAGCTGCTGTCACCTTCTTCTTACTTCTTCTCACCTTTCAGAACATTGTCTACTTTCCTTCTGCCCGGCTTATGTCAGGTGAGGAGCTGATCCAACGCCGTCACACCAGGCAACTGGCGCTGGGCCGAGCAATATTGTCCCTTTGCTGTTGGCAGCCGTGAGCGGGAGGAGAGGAGGCAGTGACCTGCCTCGCAGCAGTGACAGCAGGGGAGGGATGCCAGCAGCAGATCTGGGATGGTGCCAGGAGCCTTGCTGGGATGGTTCTGGTTTGGCATTGCCAGACCTCTGCAGGAATGGGGCAACTTCACTAATATCCCTGACAAGCACTCAACATTTTATTCTCTCAAGTGTAGTCCTTGACAGAGTTCAGCAGCTGAGGGAGTAAAGAAGCTTTGTGCTCCTGCCACTGCTTCTAATTACCAGTTCTAATAAGGTTTCATCCTGATTCCTTCTCCCTGACTTCCAAAATGGTGTTACGGCCTCCTGGGTGGGTGGGCTATTCTTTCTGATAAGCCAACAGCAAGACCAAATCTACGGCTCCTGTTTGAACATGAACCAAACTGATTTATAGTAAAATAGAAGTGCAGATTGTTATGCAAAATATTAATCTCAGAAAAATAAAGATTTTTTTTTTATACAAATAGGTGATAGGAATGCTACTCAATCCTCTCCCTCATAAGTGGTTTATTTACACCAACTCATTTTGGGCATACAACAAATTTTGATCAAAGAAACAGCTTTGTATACTGTATACTACCCTCTTCTTTCTGAGTAAGAATAGCTCTGCTAAAACAGCCCATTTGTCTTTGATAGCAATCTGAAGGATTTTTGAAGCAGTCACCTTGCAAGGCTGCAAACTGACAACGCTATGCAACTCATCCACAGCCTGTAGTGCACTTGTCTTCAGATGAGTCTCTTTTTTTCCTCCTCATTTAGACTCTGTGCTGTCAGATTTGGGGATTTTTTCAGAGTGGGTTTTCTTCTTTCTTCTTTTCTCAGTGAGTTGATTCACCAAGTCACACAGTTCACCTCAGTGTTTTATACGATAAATCTGAAAGATAATTTAAATTGGCACAGACCCTGTAAGATACGCCAATCAATTCTAAATGCCATCTGTCACAGTACTCTCAAAGTGGAGGAGAGAAGAAAGCACCCACTGGTTCATTTCCCCCATGCTACCCGGCAGGTGCCTGGCTGCCCGTCAGCAACCCTGTGTCTTCCTGCTTTCTGAAGCTTCATAGGACAACCAGGTGTCCTGTTTAATCCTGGGGTCTACAGCAGACTTTGTAAAAATTACATCCAAAGCTAAGATTATACCCTCTCTTCTCAAAGGAGGAGTGAGAGCAGCAAAAATACTCTTAGTTTTCCTTACTACTTTTAGAGGGTGATTCTTCCCTTATCCCTCTTTTCCTTACAATTAAGCGCAGACTTGTAACGGTCTTATGGTTTGTACGTACACATACACAGCTCCTCTCCAACATGAGACTATCTAAACTTCTCACTTCCCTATAAGAGTGAGGTCTGCTGCCCTAGAGCATCATTTACCTTTCTGCTTCTATATTTCCAACACATAAGTGCTCAAAAAAAATGGCTTGTGGTTTCCTCGCTTCATGTTTATTTGGGGTTTGCTGGGGCAGTTAGAGGGGTGCCTTTTGGGGTTTTTTTGGCAGGGGAAAGTGGTGCATATAAATAAAAATAATGGGCTAAATACTGAAGTGATTTGCTTTACCTCCATTCCCTCATCTGTACAGGCATTAGATGTAACGTGGATACTTGTGCCATCAACAGTACCTAACACTGAGAGAAGACTGTCTGGCAGAGATGGGCCACATCGCACCTCATCACTCTCTGTCATAAACCAGATTGCATTTAATAGGGTACCCTGCAAAAGCTTTTCTTCTTGTTTTAACCTGTCTGCTGTTATCTGCAGCCAGAGGAAAGCGAACACTGCAGACAGAGTTCTTCAGGCAAGAGGGGCTTTTCTTAGATTTTCCAAATCCTTTCCCCCAGGGTCTCTAAGTGCACCTTACCAACAAGGCTTTTTTTTTTTCACTGTTATTCCTTGACTACTATTAAAGGACAAACACCATATGAAACTTTTTGCATTTTTATCCCCAACTTTCCCCAGCCAGCTGTCTTTATTCAGTCTTTTCAAAAGATTGGTAAATTGATTTCCTTCATTCCTTCATGAAATTAGCACCTTCAAAATCCTTCCCATCTTCTCTGAAGCTTTGATGAGTGCTAATTATAAAAGCAGCAGCCAGGTTATTCGGATTTTGGCAATGGCTGAGAACTCTAAAATGGCCTTTCTCTGCCTGAGAGGGTTGCTTAGGGTGGGTGAATTGCTCTGTATCTGTTTCCCAGCAGGATCTTTAATCTATGTGCTGGGAGATTATGTCCTCTGCCTCTGAAAACAGCCATGGTGAACAGAAACTATCTTCTTACAAAAGCATTATTTATTTACTAGAAACAACAAAATTAACACTGCAGTGTCTTCAGCTGAAGTCAGGGAAGAGGAAGAACTAGTTCTTGTCCTAAAATTTACACAAACAGGACAGAGGAATGGTTGAAGAAAGGGATATTAGATCTGTGAGAGTCTTTCTTTTGAGTTTTTATGGATATTTTGTGCTTGTTCTCAACTAGATACTGTTTTCAAATGTAAATATATAAAAGATGGTTATGCTGGAAACTGGGACTGCTACAGGTCATTAAACAACATATGTTGAGATTCACTAATGTCATAAAGCACCCACTTAGTGGATGATGTACAAGATACAGCCTAATTTTATATTTGCTAAGCAGAATGTATGTTAAGAGTGGGCAGGTGGACAACAGCCTATTTTTGAATAATAGTTGTTTTTCCCGATCACATAATATCTGCCTTCACTAGAGAAGCAAAATATACAAACTTTTAATAGATTTTAATTAGACAATCATAAAATATCTTGGCTTAACTATATTAAATTAGATATATAAGCTTTTTGCCTTGTAAACATGTAGCTTCATTTAAAATCTTATAGGTATTATCCCACTTTTTATTCGATTCTGTGGGTTTCAAAACAATTTCTACAGAACTTGCACAGACCCTTATTGCTATCATCTTTTCTAGAGGAGTGTTCTAGAAAAACGTCTAATGATTATACAAATAGTCAGGAGTACAGTTTGTAATTCCACATGGAGATGAGTTTCATGATGGTTTGTCCTCACTCCATAGGCTAAATAAATTAACCTCAATTTCTTTTCTTCTCAGGATGAATCTCAGGTGAAAGGATGGAATCCAAGCTGCTTGTTCTTGCCCTTTTGTTTTCATTTTCCTTACACAATCACAAAATTACAACACACTTTGTCTTGTGGAGTGTTCATACATTTGTTTTTGTAGCACTTTCCCATTTCCATTGATAAGACGTCCTCCTCCACCCTCCCCATCCCCATTTGAGCCACTCACCACATCCTTCAGCAAAATGCCTCCAGAGGAAAGAAGCACCTATAAATGTTCCAGCACTCCCCCTTCCCCTGAGTCAGCAAGCTCCTGCACTCTGCTTACACAGTGCTCATTCTCAACAGGGAAAGTACTGAAACTACCAGATATAAACATTTGACAAAGGGATTGTGATCTCTTTTTAGTATAGCCCTTCTTACAGACATGCTGTCTTTTCTTCAATTAATTATTTAAAATTAATTTTCTTCATGTTCTTTTATTACAGTGTGACATCCCCTGAATTCATCTGCAGAGTTCTTTCTAATGTCTGAGAGGTCTAAAAAGGCTAACATCTATCAGCTGCACATTAGGTTGACTGATGCCTTCCATGATATGCTATGAACAGCCTGCTTCCCTGCTCTGCGGCTGCACAGCAAGGTTCTCAACTGCAATCAAATCCAAAAGCTGCCTGCGCCCTACTGGTGCTCAGAAACTCCGCAAGCATGATGTAAAATACATTATTTGTAATCATGTAAATTTTTACAGTCAGAGTGTCGATTTTTATTTGCTTGGCAGGAGAATCCACAGGCTTGCAACACTCCAAAGCTTTAAAATTGATAGGTACAACTGCTGTGACATTTCAATTCATCTGTGTTCATCCCAAATGATAGAACGACCATCTCTGACCTTTCACACACATGTAAATGCGTAAAGTTCAACAGCGAGTAAACGTTTGAAATCTCTCTCAGAGTACCAAAAGCAGCTGCTGCCTTGCATGTATATGTGTGAAGATTTAGAAGGTTTTCATTAATATTCTGCTAAGGTAAGACAGTGAAATTTTATTATCAGCAGTAGCACTCAGCCACAGAGAAATAATAGGTGAAAGACAATATGTGGCATGCATTCACATCAAACCTCGACAGAAAAGCAAAGCAGTATCTATGGCTACGCTACTTAGGGAGGTTCATCTCCCCTACCCCTGAGCAGAGCTGCCAGGCTGGCGTGGAGCTTTGTCACCTGTGGCTCACTCTTCAGCTGTATTATGCCAGCAGATGTCAGGCAGAGACCTGCATCCGTATGTGCCACTGCATTACTGCTTTCTTCTTTTGGCCAGAGGACCCAAATTACTTCCCCAGGAAAGGAAAGTGCTAGTTGTCAGAAAAATTTATGAAGGCATATGGCATATGGGAAATGAGCTGATTTAGTGTCTCTCCTAAGTAAACTCTTGCAAACACAGATCCTCAGAGGTTCTGCCTGTTGATTAGAGCTTGTTCCCCTACCAAGTACTGGCATGTAAATAAGTGCTCATTTCCTCTTTCTGGCAGAAGTTTTAAGGGAACCTGTGAGAGGTGTATTTACTAATGTACATACATTTTCTGCTTATAACCCCTTATAGGATTCGATATAGCAAAAAGTGACCAAAAATTCTGCCTTTCATGCTGCCCTCTATAACAAGAACACCTTTTTCTCAAATGTGAGGAATTGACTTCCTGCAAGAATAAAATAAATGACTTTATTACTTCTGCAAGACTTGTCTGGTCCAAATCTCTTGGCAATATGTCACACAGCAAAGCTGAGTGACCAATCTGCAGCATTCTCTGTGGGTGTGAATGGAGACATGATCTTTGGATCATGAATAGAAGGACCGTAACAGATCCCATCGCACCTCTTTGAAAACTAATGAATTTCAATAAAGACTTTGTCAGCAAATACATTTTTTATTTATACCAGCATTACTTGTCCTAGAACCCAGGCTTACACATAAAGTGCCATGCATGCCAAGGGGAATCACAGTTACTTGCTGTTTGAATCATCAGACAAAAGAAAAAAGCAGAAAATGGCTTTCCTAACCTATGATATATTTTGACACATCTTTCAAAAAATCTTTCCCATTTTACAGTGACAAAAATCCTAGATGTGGAGAAGTTCCTGTGGCATAAAGGGGACAAGAAAAAGTGACTTTGACCTCAAAACAGCCATTAGCCCAATAGTTTGAAAAAAACAGAGACTTATGAGTTTTTATCCAACCCCTAGAGGTGTTCCACAACCAAAAAACCATTAACTTCCTAGTTAGCAGCTGCATTTCTGCCTCTGAATTTGATTTTTCCTTGTGAGAAAGAAAAGATTCCCACGAAATATGCTTTGTTTTTGAGGAATATTCATTTTCTGACATAAAAAAACCTTTTGAAACAAAACTGAGAAGATCCGCCTGAACAGAGCTCTTCAGACCAAAATCAGTATAGAAAGTGAATTATAGTTCACCAGAACTTTCACCCACAATAAACTGTGCATTGTCATGATATTTTGGAAAATCAGAAAGTAACCATCCAGGCCAATGTTATTTGTCATCTGCATTTCCTACTGAAGATGTGAACAACATGCATTTTCCTCTAATTGCCGTTTAGAATTTAGGATTATTATCTTGATCTTAGCTGTTGTATTGAAAAATTGCTTAGCATTCAGCTGTTTGGCTGCCAGAAGGACGTACAAAAGGAACCCAAAAATCTCACTTTAAAATGTGAAGGGACTCTAGGCTGACACTTCAGAATGTATTGCTGAGGTGAGGTCTCTCCCCTTCCACTTCTCCTTCCCAAGGTTTTTGTTAGTGGTAGTGGATTCCTAATGAAGGAGGAATCTCTTCAGTAGTAACTCCAAGGCACTGTAGAAGCTCTAGACAACATTGCAAATGTTGAAGTAGTAAATCACTGGAAATAAGCAGTAGGATTTCAAATGTTTCCTGAAGAACTCTAAACCCAGAGAGGGAAGTCCACCTTCTGCCATCCTTCATACTAAAGCAAAAGGCTAAAGGGGAAAAGGTGCCTGACTACCCTCCTGTAGCAGTAAACTCGGCAACTGCAGAAAAGTATGCAAGAGAAAAAATATTGAGACGGCACTAAGGTCATTTTGGAACCCAAAAGAAAGAGGGAAGTGAATCCACCTTCTTAAATCATATAAACAATGTGCTTCAGTCTAAACTTAGACTTGTTGTTTTAACTCATGCATGTATAGTCACTAAACTAATGTAACCATCTAGAAATCAACATATAAGAAAACTATTCAGTGTAGCATGTTTAAGACATTCCTATTTATTTGAGGTAGAACAACCCAGTACAGATGAAGGTGGGTTCAAATCAATTCTATTGAATTAATGGAACAAACAAAAAAGTGGTAGTGTCCTTCTGAAATATCATCTACAGAACTAAAGAGACAGCATCAAAAAAAAAAAAAAAAAAAAAAAAAAAAAAAGAAAGAAAAAACCCACAAAGGAAAACTAGACTCTCTCAAGATAGACATTAAAAAATTAATTATAGAAATTAGTGTTAAGGGTGGATTGCAAGGGAAAAGAGAGAGTAAAAAATGAATCACTGCAACTGTCATTTAGAGACAAATAAAATCACTTTATTCTTACTATTGCAGAGATTTTGTTTGAAAAGTGTCTTACAGTTAATAACAATTTTTGAAAAGGTGCATGTTTTTCATATTCATTATGCAATTTTTATCAACATACTGGGTTTTGTGGACTATTTGTAGCTGCTAGGAGACTACTACAGCCAGGTTTGGCCACTGTAGACCAAATTCTTTTTCTGCCTGGACATGAGAGCACAAGGTCTCTTTACTTGAAGTTTCATGAAAGACCAACATTGTGTTCTGCCAATTTGTTCCCACAATGGATAGTCAAACCTTTACATAAGTAACCAAGTAGCTAAAGAGATTACTGAGACAGCAAGTGTCTCAGGAAAGTTTGTGAGGAAAGCACCAGTGACTAGCACAGAGGTCAGCAGCTTGCCACATGCTCTGTAAAAATTTGAATTTCTTTGTTCAAACTGCAGCCTAAACAAGCTCAGAGGCATCAGATGTGTGCTACCCATCATCTTATTGGAACTGTCCTTCCCTCTTTAGAAAATAAGGGTTCTGCTGGACTGAGAATACGTGAGACCTTGGAACTGAGGGCTGCTGACTTAAGCTCCAGAACTTCAATTGCCAGATTCCAGCTGTTACAATTTGCCTGCTTTGCACTGTGGGCACCAGGGCTATATAATATTTAATCGAATTAGCACCTCTAGAATATTTGAAATTCTCTCTCATTGACCTTTGTCCTGGAAGAGTTGTTTAATTATATCTATGAACATCACTTTAAAACATGCCCCAAACATGTTATGTTATAAAGAATACAGGAACATAAACATTCCTATAAGGAAAAAAAAATATATATAAACCACGTTTATTCCTCTGCAGCAGATTTCACACCTTTAAACATTCCTCTTTAAAAATTGCTGGTATAAGGGAATAAAGGGCTGGAAAAGAATTTTACAAGGCTGAACCTGTGTGGTAAAACTGTATCATAAAAATAAGAATCTGTCTACTTTTAAATCCAATTTATAATTCCGTATTTTTAAAGGTTATGTTTATTGGCTTTAATACAGCTTATTAATTTTTCACGCAATTAGGGCAAATTCTAATGATGATTAATATTCACATAATACTAACCTAGGCTAAAGGTGGATTTGATTTAATTGTAAGTGTTCTAATTTTTTTACTTATATTTACATGGATTCAGATATTACTAACACTAAACCATTATCTATTATAATAGCTTGCAGTGTAAGCAATTGTGTCATATATATCACATCCAGTTTTCAACTGAAAGAGACATTTCTTTTATCTTCAGTGTTCCCCTGAAGGGCATGTTAATCCTGAAGGCATTTTATTATATTAAGTTGACAAACTACTTTTGCTTTACAGCAAAGGAAACAAGGTCAGAAAACTGTAAAAAATGTGTGTGTGTGTGTGTGTTCCTGGTTCTTCAGGTTCTTTCTATTCTATTGTTCTTGCAAACGAGATCCCCACTAAGATAAGATAGTCCTTTAAATTATGCTAAACCAATATGCCTGGTTAGCTACCTCTGAAGCTAAGCTAGTAAAAGAGCATATATCTGTACAAGTTAAACTAAATTTGACAACTTTATTCGCCTTGAATACTACTGACTAATCTGACATAAATATTAAGACAAAGTACGAGGACAACAGCTCAGACTCCTTCACTGTCATACAGGCTTAGAACCAGATCAGTCTTTCAAGCATCCTTGATAACCTATAAACAATTCTTCTTCACAATTGTCATTACACCCAAAGGTGAAAAATGAATTATTATTTCTGCCAGGGCAGGAATGGTAGCAAGATTTTTGAAATGATTCTATGAACATTCTTCACTTGATTGGGAATGATTGAGCGATTGTCTGATTCAAACCCACTTCTTGTGCTGAATTTTATGTGATGGATAATTCTGTGACTGCAGTAGGACAATGCTGTCAGAATAATAACTGCAGACATTTCAATATATGTATAACTATGCACAGTTAAATTGTGATCAATATATCTTGTTTATTTCTTGGCAAGAACACAGTCTTACCTGATATTAGTGTCTAATCTACTTCCAATACTATAGTATGCATACAAGAAAGTTTGGCAGCAAGCTGGGGAGAAGGAAAAAAATTAGACTGACAGCAAAGCAACAAATGAAAACTTCTGACCATTTCAATATCAACCTGGAAGAAAAGTATTAATGCAATCATGAATGAAATATCCCTGTGAAAACTATGTTTCCTTACACTACTTCCTTATGTGTTTGAATCAAAGTGCAGGCACTGTTGGTGTGGCTGGCTCAGGAAGGCATTCACACCTTTTGATTAACTCAGGGAAGGTGATTTACACAACCAGGTGATCCACTCAACTGACACAGAGGTTTATCCAAAACAAAGGCCACTCTCTATCCTCTTTGTGTTAAGTTCAGCTTTCTTTACAATAGCTGTGGTCATTCCCTGTATTATTCTTTTCAATTCCATGTCTTGCCCTTTGACTTCTGTAAACTGCCCACAACCTTTCGAAGGCAGATAAACAGCATCATTGCTCTTTTTGGTATGTGAATTGCATGAATGGACAACACTGTTTCAGTACTGAATCTTAAGGGTTGGAGGTGAGCATGCACAAATGCCATTTCCTCGGGGATTACGTATGTATGCCACTCTGGTACAGGAGAGAAGCCTGCAAGACACCTGCATTATCACCATTACCATCACTCAAGCTTGCCTTCTTTCTCTGTCAACTTCTGACTCTGAAAGGCTCCTCAGTTCAAGTCCATAGCTGAAATTCCTCTGTAAATTGTGGTATTTCTGTAGCTCATTGTCTGTAAAGCTACGTGCTACAGTTCAAGTGCGTTCTGTGCTCTGTGCCAGGTTGCACCCAGCCACAGTTCATCAGCCACTTTGTCCTACTTAATTATATTTCAAATGGTGCCAACCTTAACATATCTGAAATCACCAGTGTTTGCTTTTTTTTTCTTTTTTTTTTTTTTTTTACAAAAAAACCACACAAAAAACCAAAGCAAACAATCAAAAAAAACCACAACCAAGATAGGTCTTAACATGGAAAACAAACATTTTATCAGGAAATACAAATGTGCAGGTGTGGTCAGCAGATCCCAGATATGTCTGTTTGACCTTACCAGTTGTATGGGTTTGAATCCTCAGCAGCAGAAGTGTCAAACAGGTTCAGCTGAGATGGAAAGCTGGCTTCTTAAATCAACTCTGTTAATGCTGATGTGGAATACAGAGTACCGAATCTCATGGAAGCAAGTGAAACCAATTCCATAAGATTTGTTGCTTATCACTTCCCAAATAGAGAAGATTTAGGTTTTGTTTATTAAGACACAACTGTACTGGGAGTACCTGTCCCAAGGCAAAGCTTTTCAATGTACCTTATCACTGTGGCTGTGGTCAGCAAAAACATGTAACTTAGAGCCTTCTGTTTAAAAAATAAAATATTCAGACTTCAGCAAGTTATTTTCCTTCAGTTATAGAACTTTCCAGGATATTTTTCTTTAAAAACCTCTTCAAATCAGTGGCCTCCAGGACAGGCTGTACTTTGCATTTATTAGCTGTATCTTCTGGGGTAGAAAGGACTGATAAAAACAGGAATTTGGGAGTTTGGTGGGAAACTGGTGTACCCTACTATAATTTTTTCTTCAAGGTGAGGAGAAGCTGCTATTGCATTCTATAAGATGCATTTGTTATTCATGGTTAGAGGACTAAAGATCAAAAAATGTGCTAAAACTTTTGAAGATCAGTCCCACTTCCAGCATGTTCTTCTTGGGCGACAGTACTATATCTTCACCCACTTGATATCTACTGTGGGGAATGCCCTTTTGAAAGTGGGTATCTATTTTGAGAGAATACTCATGTTTACAAAAGCAAGCTCTAAATTTTACATTCAGAACAGCAAAATGGTCTTCCTTCAACAGGAAAGATGTGCAGTGGCCCTCCTCCTGGAATACTACGTAGTCTTGTGGTTCAAACTCTTTAAAAAAATGAGAGTAAGTACTTCAAAAGGTGTCAAGCTATGGAGAGTCCATATCTCAAATAATTCAATTGCATACTCACAGGCTGCGACTACATGAAATGTGATGAAAAGAAGATTTCCTCTCCCTTTTGTCCACTTTTAGACAAAGACTCAGTTTTATGAAATGGGAAAACCTACTGTGAAGTTCTGAACCAGGGACATAGGTTTTTGTATAAGAAGACATCTGAAAAGCACTTTTCTCTCTCCCCCTGCTTTGAAAGCCTAGGCACTTCACCTTGACTTAGCCTGTTACGGCAAAGAGGCTTACCTTTAGTACATTGACACACCTATTTTAGGGGCCCAAAATATGTCTGCAGATTCTGGTCTTGAACATTTTCCCTCAGAGAGCTTCCATGCTGAAGTTTCTCTCTTTGTCAGCGTTACAATCTTCATTACCCATCTGAACTCCTACAGGCTATGTTTTTTGTTCTGTTTAATTCAGTACCTCTAGCATTTGTCTTATACTCCTGCTTTTAATTTTGAGGCATTTGGTGACAAGAGATAAGCCTGCAGCAGATGTAATTATCCAGAAGGGTATTAGTCACTTGTTACTGCAACCTACCTGCCTTTGTCACACCGGAGTGTTTTGGCTGGTAAGGGACAGCTTGGAAAGCCTTTCACCTTCCTTACAATTATTTCTTCATACTAAATAGCTGTGTGGAAGCTAGACTGAAAAATCAGATGTTTAAACCTTAAACCTGTAGCTCATCCATCCTGTAAATCAATAGATCTGACTCGCAGAACCTACCCCATGCTTCATCTCTGTTGCTGGCACCACTATGTTGACTTTTTAAATTGAAAAGAACAAATATAATAATCTAGTTTGTCCTTAGGCTTCTACTGTTTCCTTCAAGCCTGTAACTTCAGCTGGAACCAGACACATCTTTCAGAAAGTCATCCATCTTGATGTTAAAGCTTCAAAAACTGGAGTATAACTGAAGTATAAGCTTACTTACCTTTACCATTTACTTTTTGTAAGATTTCTGCATCACTTTTCCTAGTTTCAGTTTTCAGCCTTTGCAGCTCTTTAGGAGCCCTGTTACCATACTGCTGCAGGTGAAACTCCTTGCATTTGTACAAACAGATGATGCATTTGAGAACCACTAGCTGTCTTCCATCCCGGGTATGGAGTGAATTGGGACAGATGGGTAAGCAAGCAGGTGAACCACCCCAGATCATAAGGATGCTTGGCAAAACTGTATAGAGGTTTCCAAATAGCTCTCTAGACTCAGCTCATAATAATCATTGAATCACTGACTGGACCTGAAATTACCCTCACAGCGGCTTTCTTGCATCATGTTTCTGGTTTCACAGAGGTCTACTAGTTTAGATACAGGACTGCACCAGTGTTGGCTCCATCCATTTTCCTCATTCTGTACCAGAAATGGAAAATCCTTTTACCAAGACTGCTGGAAAGTGATTCTGCAAAATTTCTCTCAGATACCTGTGACCTTATTCACCCTCTCCGTGCCCCAGCCATGCTGGATGTGCACTGGCTTTGTGAAGGATCACTCCAGTGGCTCTGTGTCACTCTTCCAGCACTGCCAGTAATGGGAATGAGCGTGGGGTGGGTCAGGGCTGGGTTTGCATGCATCAGTTCAGGAAGTCCTGAATGGCACTACATTTACTGACTCAAGATCCAAACTGTGCAGAAGTGACTGCTTCTGGGCAGATATAGCCAGATTCATACAGCCCTGCACTTGTGTTTAGAAGCCCAGCTTATGGAAATTGGCTCTGCACTGAGTTAGCTCACTGTCTTTGCAACGATTAATGGAGTGATTAATCAGCAACCGGATAAACCAGCCACAGATAATTCACAGCTGATTATAGTTTCTTTTACCTGACTGTGCTCCGGGATTCACATTTTATGTAATGCACAAGCCAAGAGTGTTTCAGATAAATACTTAGTGGGTATTTGCAATCCAGGTACCACAACAGGGCTTGATACAAATGTTAACTTTCGCTTAAGGGAGCATGGGAATGATGGGGTTATTGTAGGTCAGTATAAAATGAAAGGATGTCAGAGTAGCAGCCCAGCTCCAGCCAAAGCTAACACTGAAATTCTTAAGATGCTGTTCAACGAAAGGAAATCTCGCTCTTTTAGGGACTGCAATTTATAGAGGTTTGGTTTGGATTCGTTTGGTTTTAAAAATGGGTCTCCAAGGTGGAAGGAGGCAAAAATGCTTCTCTGCTTTGCAATTGAAGTGCATTGTTGGGGAAAAAGTGTTTCAGTTGTACAAAACCAATGTCACATTAAGAATGGAGATGGCTTATAAAGAATCTTTGCTCTCGGGTGCCCCTGAAACTCTTGTTATTTGGTACCCTGACATTAACTCAACTAAAGGTCCTATGGGTCCTACCTTTGCCACGTCTGAGCAGAACTGGCGGCCAAAAAAATTTTTGAGAATTATCAAAATCTTAATTAGATGAGAAGAAAAATTACTTTCTTAAATTAACGGCTGGGTTTGTGTTAGACAGACTCAAAGAAGATGGCTCAGTTAAAGACCATGCTGTGCTAAAATAATATCACAAGGGGAACAACCTTTAGACTCATGGTATTAATGTAGTAAATGAGGGTAAAAGGCTTTTAGAGACTGAAAACTAACCTACAAAAATTCACAGAAGGACTCCATTTTGCATCTGTGTCTTTGAGCTGCTTGACAACTATCTTTACTGCTTTATGACTCTTGTATTCATCTGAAATGCCATGGTAACTATAATTTTACGGATAAGCTTACCCTGGATGTCTGCTGATAGCTTCACCCTGAATCAACTGCAACCTGGAAGCTGGTAGACATCTTGCTGATTTTGATTACTCATTAATCAGACTGCCCCTCATCTCACCACTGGGCGCCAGTCTGGAAGATGTTGTCAGAATTCACCTACCCAATGGAAAATAAAGAGTAGTTGTGCAAGGGATGCTGCTGTTGATCACAGCATCTCATACCGCACATGGCAAACCCATGTTCATACCCATACAAAACTAGGTCCAACGATGGACGTGGGTATCTCAGTCCCTATTCTTCACATGTGGTCCCCATGACAGAAATTCATGGTCCTGTCTCTATGGATTGGTTCCTTCTCAAGGGCGTAGGAAGAGAAAGATCTCAATCTGTCTGAAGTTGGCATATTCTGGATGCAGAATACATGAAAAGTGAAAATGGAGATATGCAATGAGTCCATCCCCACACACCACAAGAAGGTATCTCTTCTACTCGGGATCCATGCAGTTTCCTTTGTAAGTAGCTTCATCTTGTTGGCTGTAGGCATTATGTGTACACACGTACTAATTCAAGGGTATTACTGTCAGAACACCTAGTCTCTAGACCCAGTAATTTTTGGATTAGACCCAGCTGAGCTTTGGGAAAGGTCAAAGCATAGCTCCACACATGCAGAAACAGCACTCTCAGACCTCTAGTGGACTCTGCAGCACAGACCCCAGAGGTTCAGCTCACCCCAGTCTCAGGCAGCAGCTGAAAGAGAATTATCAGAATTACCATTTTGTTTTTACCTACCTAAATTCCATCTACGTCTTGTTCTAAAGTGCTTCATGTCAGTCTTTTTTATAAAAGGCTGTGGGATTAAAAGACTTTTGTATGATTTATGGATAAGAACCACTCTGTCAGAATTAGGCTATTTGTGTTATTTTTGGTAACATGCCTGTGGCTTGTCCATAACTGTCCCCCAAGATGTTAGTGCTGTAGTCATATGGCAGAGAAGCAGGAAGCTTTAAAAATAAAGAAGTCATAAATACTCAATTTTCTAGTCTAAAAGCTTTCAACACATTTATAGCAGTCATTTTCTTGCCCATTCTACTCATGTTCTTATTAACTGAGCAGCAGTCTTTCTTGGAAGTAAATATTTTATTTTAATAGCACATACTACCACCTGCTGTAAGCAACTAAAATTGCCTTTGCAATTTTAGAGCTTTTAAATCTGTGTAAGGCAGCAAGCCTTACATTTAAACTACAGCTAGATTGTTGACATCTCTCTCTGATGTTAATTTAATTATCTATTCAGCCAAATACTTTCTGATCATAGAAGTTTTTTAATTACATATGATTTGTAATAGCTGGAGCTTGGTTGTCTCTAAGACGCATGAAAATTTGCGAAACAGTTCTGTTGTAGATATGAAATTAATAGCACATTACTTCATTAATAATTATGAAGATTAACCATTTCCAAATAAAAAAAAATCAGTTAAGAAATTAACAATTGCTCCAAGGTGAGCAGAAGTTTTTAATCAAGCCATGAGGGATCAAAAATTCAGAATATAAATTTTTTAAATATTTATTGTTTTAATCAGCTACCCATTTGACTCAAAGGAAAGCTGAGAAGTGTTAAGGAAACCAAGACATCTCTTCATGACTTGTTAGAATATTGTGGGGCAAGGAACACATTTTATATGTCTATTTTAATGTGTGCCTCTGTTTTCTTCCTGGTATATTTGTCTGCCTCCACTTAAGAAGATGAATTATGTGTAAACAACTCTTTTGCCAAATCCTCAGCAGGCATAAATCCATGGAAGTGCTACCAAGTCAGTGGCTTAGGCTGTTTGTCACAATCTGGAAAATGGTTTCTTAGGTCTACTCAAGATTTTGGAGAAAGAAAAAAGGGATTAAATCTAGAGCAGAAAAGAAAGAAGGCAGAAAGTGGTTTATGTTGCATCCATAAGTATGCATATGCATATGTAGTACTTACCACCACATTAGAAAATACAAGTACAAAAGAAGCTAGTAAGAAAAGCCAAGCAAATTGTCCTGTAGCAAATCCAGTTTCTGTTCTAGCTTCTACAGGTTGCTTTGCATCGTGAAAGAATCCCAATCATCTTGTCCCAGTTGCCAATCTTTCCAGCACATGGCTGTCTTGCAGAGTGTAGAATTTTCTCTCTTCTCTGTCTATGCAGGGAGCCCAACTGCTCACCAGCCGGGGGGCTGCCAGGCAGTGATGCAGAGCAGAGTCATGCCCTTGCTGAAATGAAGAAACCCCTTCTGGGGTTTCCACAACACAGCCCGTGATGCCGCAGAGCCATGAGGATAGCAGGAGGCAATGGCAGCTCTCTCTAGACTCCCTTCTCCTCCTACCCATTGCAGTAGCAGCAGAGTGAAGTCCAGCAAGAAAAACTCTTTTGGAACAGCTGGTATGTGTTTGGTGACACAATTGTATCTGAAGACTGGTGGGAACAGAGGAGTTTGTGCAACGCAGACCCAGCTGCTTTCTCCCCTGCCACTGTCCAGCAGTGGGGAAATGGTTCTCCCCCTCTAAGGATGGTGTGAGCACACCCACAAGGGAAATTTGGTTTTAACAATAGTGCTAGAGCTGAGTACTTTCCTACCCCCTCTGCCCCATCACCTCAGGCAGCCTCACACTGCAGGACTAGGACACCAGTTCCCTCACAAGCCTACTCAGGTATCCTGACAGGGTGTTACTCCTGGTAGAGTGTAACTAAGGCACAACTAGCATTTGGCCAAAACCACGGAAAGGCTTGCCCACCCTAGTGTAACCTACTGCTCCAGCCATTGTGTACTTTTTCACTACATCCTAACAACAGGAACAATTTGTTTTAGTTCTAAGTGTTCTTATTAATAGCAACAACAATAGAAGTAACAAATCATTCTTCTCCTTGTCATTTATTTAGTTTCTATTATCACCTGTCTGTAGCTTTACCTTTTCTTTTCCTTACCAACTCTACTTGCTCCCTCTGTTTTACTGACTAACTCCCCCACTTTACCACTAACCCTAACCCCACCCCCAACAAAATTACTCCCTTCACTCTTTTCTCCCTCTGTCCAATCTGACATTTAAGGCAGCCTCTGGACACTTCCTTGGAGATTACAGGTGCCACTTCAGCCATAGCCTCTCTGAAACTGCATGCCTTCTCCTTTTTTTTCCCCCTCCTAATATCTGTGTTCTGTTTTTCTTCTTTTTTTCCCCCTACTATATTTATAGATTTAAAATATTTCACTCATAGACATTATTTTGCTAGCTTTGATTGATTTCCTCAGTTCAGTAACTCTCAAAGCTCCCCTTTTCTACCTGTTACAATGTCAAAACATTTTGCCATACATTCATGCATCACTTTCAAAAGCCCTGTTGCCTCGCTCCTTACAGCAGAGCTTCCCAAGCCTTTTTGTCTGAGCCCCACCACCAGCAGCAGTAGTGCCAGCTGGTGTCAGCCCTGGAAAGATGGGCCTCACTTGGGACTTGTCTATCCTGAACACTGCAGAAAAGCTGACGTGCTGCCTGAGATCCACTGCACCAGCAAATCTGGAGCTCCCTCCTTCCGTCTGTTGGTGAATGAGGAAAGGAAAGGCTATTTGGGTTGGCTTTACTTGCATATCCTCATTAGTCAGGATTCCTTCAGTGTCACACTGAGTCACCCTTGGGACAGAATTAGCTTAATAAACTGAAGTAAAGAAAAATTCGAAAAAGACTATGTGCAAAGAGGCTGCTGGGGGACTCCAGGGGATTTGTGCTCCTTGTCACCCTCTGAGATACTTCTGTCAATAAGACTTCTGTGAGAGAATGAATTATGGCAAAAAAAAACTTTCAGCTGCCTAATTGAGCTAAGGAGCTAAGGGAAGGGAAGGGAAGGGAAGGGAAGGGAAGGGAAGGGAAGGGAAGGAACTGTAAAACAATGGCCAGGGAAGGGAAACACTAGAACTGTAAAACAATGGCCCAGAAATTGCAACATGCTCTTTGGCTGATGGAAGTTAAGCAAACCTCACTTCTGCTTTAGTGGTCACCTCTGCCTTACTCCAAAAAACCTCTGCCTTTCTGGAGAGATGCAATATCTCTTTCAGGTACCTAGACCATTTCCTGTCATTTTGTTGCCACTTAACAACTGTAATGTTTGTTGAGACATGTCTCATTTTGAAGCATTTTCCTTCTCTTTCTACTCTATTTGTAGGTGTCTTATAATTTATGAGGTATGATTATGTAGGTGCCTTAGATTATTTTAATATTTCTGGGTACATGTGTTTGACAACACCTCAGTGGCAGCACATCTCCTTTTAAAGCAAGCATACCTTCAGACAAATACATGTGCAAGATTAGTCAGGAGGATCTCTCTTAGCAACATTCTTTCTGTTCAAATATTTTTATTTTTCTTTTTATTTTGCTTCAGTTTAGTCAAAACAGAGTGGAAAATAGATTACCTGCATTTCAGTTTTATTGCTGCTGCTTCTGTTCTGCTGAACTCTGCAGGTTGTCTCCAAAAATACCGTCTGACAAGGAAATTGTTTCTACACTGTTTTGTGCTTTCACCCACAAGAATCTGTCAACAAAATCCACTAAAAATTGACTGTGCTCTAAACTAAACAAAATAGTTTGATCACAGCTAGCATAAAACAATACCATTCAGTCAAAGTCAATGGCTGTACCAGGTTGACTTTCGTAAGTTAAAGGTTTGGCTCAAAAAGTTGCTTATCTGTAAACATGTTCAGAATAATCTGTGCATATCAGATGTGAAAAGTAAATTTCAGATTTTAATCCAATCCTACACAGGCTTAAATCCCTTTTAAAAATTAATTTAAAAATACATGAATCAGTAGAACTGCCTCCATGCTTAAAATTAACCACACCCTTAAGCAGTCAGCAGGATGAGAGCAACAAAAATGCTAAAAGCCAAAGCACTGAATTCCTTTGTCTTTTTGTTGTCTTTCATCTACTATAAAGACTACACATGAATTAAATTGTTTACTTTCAATGCACTAACCCACATGGGTCTTTTTGCTTGTGTTGATTTGACTTAGCATAAACAGCAAATGTGTTTTCCACAATGAAAGAGCAATATATCTGCAGGCTCTCTGAAATGTGGAAACCAGAAAAGGTCAATTATTATGGCAGATGCATTGTTTCTTCACTGAGCAGAATAAAAGCGATGCTCTCGTCAAAAGTCAGCATTTTATAACAAACCAATGCCCTTCTTATTTAAAAGAAATACAGATGTACAAAACCATAGACAAAGAATATCTAGATACGTTTCTCTTACTTTTTTATTTTCCTTTTATTAAAAAGTCATTTTTATAAACACAATAAATTTGTTTACTTTATGACAATAAGGTAAACTTAAAGTTAAACTCTTGATTTGTATCACAGATATTCTGCAATTCTTTCTATATATGAGTAATAGTCAGATCATAGAAACATAGAATCACAGAATCATTAAGGTTGGAAAAGACCTCAAGGATCATCAAATCCAACCATCAACCCAACACCACCTAACTCACTGAACCATGTCCCTAAGCACCACATCTACACGTTTCCTGAACACCTCCAGGGATGGTGACTCCACCACTTCCCTGGGCAGCCTGTTCCAATGGCCCGGGGCAGCCTGTTCCAATGCCTGATCGCTCTTTCCGTGAAGAAATTTTTTCTAATATCCAGCCTAAACCTCCCCTGGTGCATCTTGAGGCCATTTCCTCTTGCCCTATCACTTGTTACTTTAGAGAAGAGGCCAGCATCCACCTCCCTACAACCTCCTTTTAGGTAGTTGTAGAGAGTGATGTGGCTTCTCTCTGAATATCTCTTAGGAACTCTGCATATCTCTAATTCTTCTCTTAGTATTTATACAGCCATAAGAAAAAAAATATACACAGGTGCACAGAAAAGATTGTTTTTTTCTGTTTTTCCTACTAAGGAGACATATCCCAGTAAGCAAGGATGTGGGTGTGTCTGAGAGGTCACCTACCTCCAGGGCTTAGACACAGGACTTTAGGCAATCCAGAGGCATTTCCTTCTAGTTAAAATCTGTTGGAACCTCTTCTGTAGGAGGACACCTGGTTTATATACGCACGTGTATATACATATATACAAAGCTAATATGTATACACAAACCTACACATATGTGTATGACAATTTAATCCATTAGCTTTGTGATGGTTTAAGATGCAAAAGCTCTAAATTTGAGTCTATTTCAGAAGGATTGCTTATGCATTCTGCGTTAAGCTCTTACTGGATAAAATGTACGAACAGCTCTTGAAGCAGAGTTGGCAAGGCAGCGTTCCTGCACGGCTTCCACAGGCAAGGTGAGGAATGCCCCCAGTAGCCTGTGGCCTTTAGCCTGCCCACCTGAGTTTCCCCAGGAAAGCTGGCACAAGCGAGCCTGGTGCCTCTCAAAGACAGGATATTCAACAGAGGTCACCACATCCTGCATGATAATGTTTGTTGTAATAACCAGTGTAATTTTAAAGAAACAGTGAATTTCATTGCACGTCAGGCTGGACCCACAGCAGTAGGCTTGCTGTGAAGTGTTAACTGGGTTGAGTCCTTGCAGACAGATGGATGAAGTAGTTGTGGATTATTATCAGTCTTTATCACCAACAATGTCCAGTGCTTTGAAAACTGAGGTGCTGCTCTCCACATTCAGTAGCAGGAGAAAAAATGTTTTTTGAGATAAGGTAACAAGGACCTTACAAAACCTTAGTAGTTTTTGGCAGCAATTAAACAGGTCTTCCAGGATTGCAGTGCTAATTAGAAGTCCCTAAACTCTGCCTAAGGTGAGATTCTAATAGCTAAGCCCCCTTTTGCAACTTTAATAAAATTAGGGTAGCATATGTTGAAGGACTTAGAAAGCATGAATGACGTAAGGTGCAAATTCCCACATCATTAGAGCTACTACAAGTTAGGAGTTAAAGGCCAGCCTGCACAAGCTGATGGCTGTCTTTCAAACATGGATTTTCTTATTAAATGTTTAACTCCTATAGTGCAGTACCCTGACCTCGTTCACTGCAGCACTTGGCAATGCTGATTGATGACTCAAGAACTGTGGATTCAATACTTCATTTAATCTTTATAGACCCTAGGTAATCATTATAATCTCAAAACATAAAGAGTAGTAGCTTTGCTTTATTTTTTGTGCTCAGGAAGTTAAAGTTACATTGTTCCAGCAGATTTTGTGCAGTTATATGTCAGTTGAATTTTTATGTACAAATGTATTCTCTAAGTTGATCTATCAGAGGACTTTATATGTCAGCTCAGTATTCATAAGGAATCTTTTCTCTGCATTAAGAGCCGGCTGCTCTTGCTGATATTGGTTTACACAGCACAAGAACAGACAGACAAAAAAACCAAACCCAAAGTCATTGCTTGACGTGATTGTTATTCATTTTTAAGTACTTCCATTCAACTCTGATTGCTGTAGAATTTGTCTGCTTTATGAGTGTCTTTAAAAGGGGACATTGATGTTTTATGCTGTCTTAAGTGCTAACAATCATCACTGTTGATGAACATGGACTCATTAATGTCTAAATCATTCACAGTACAAGGATGTTTCTTTCCCTCTTGAGTTTTCTTTTCCTGGGACAATTAATTTTTATATTAGCTACTACATCTCTTTCCAATACCATCCATGAATCTTAGTTTATCCATTGGATCACAACACTAAGTTTTGCACAGTAAAGGTCGCATTTTTTAATCGGAGAAGAGTTTTTATAACACCCATCTATCCATAGAAATATGCATTTTTATTTTTTTGTTTTAAATTCTTAAATCTATGACCTATAGATCCTTTAACTATTCCATATATGAAGGCTGCCCTTAATAGCATAAATAACATTACACTGTGAATCATAGAGAAATCAGATACACCTCTTTAGCACAGGACTATTAAAACTGACAGTGTGACACTGTGACATTACCAAATCATGCAGAAACATGGTAAAGGAGTGATATCATCATACCTGCTCTTATCTTAATTTCTGTTCCCAAATAATATATATTTTTTTAAATGCTTTTCAGTGACATATTATTGTGACCATCTCAGTGAAAACACAGCAATGCTGAAGACTTGCGCTGAACCCAAGCCCTAACTTGCTAAGGAAGAAACTGCATTGTGCTGAGAAAAATGAATACTCTGAAACTGCATCATCAACAAAAATATTAAATTAATAGTTATCCCATAGGGTTGGACAGTGCAGCATTCTTTCATCCTGCACAATCCTCAGTAACTCCTGTGAAGCACTGGTATACCACCTAAACCAAACCATAATTGAATAATATAATTTTGATGGGAATGTGGATGATCAAATCACCTTTCGTATGCTGTGGGCTTCCCAATTATTTGGTTTATGCAACTAAAAGGAACAATCTGTAGAACAGGTTTTAGTCCATCAATCTGCTTTCCTCAGCTTTGGCTCTTTCTGTCCAGGTAGAAATAACTTTGTGATATGAGTACTCTCCTTTTATTTCCACAGGATTTGGATTCACTGAATAGTCATAAAAAGGATGTGATAGCATTGCATTTTCAGTATCTTTCTTACTAAATAAAAATGACAAACAGCACCAGGTTACAGCAGACCGTAACATAGTTGGATTCTGCTAGGTTCTTAGAGCCTGCATAAAGATAGCAAATAAAAAATGATAGCTTTCGCAAGAGTGGTGCACATCAGGATACATCACAAAACCAGAGCACTGCACTGCAGCAATGCCAAGCACATATAGTTTTCTAAGCAACTGAACCAGATGAGAGTGGTTTCAAAGAGTTTTGTGGCTTACTGATTACATACTTTGATGCCTAATGTGATTTTCCCGTGGCTGGGCATTCACAGTTCCCTCCTCACACGAGCACTAAGCAGCAGACTAGAGCTGGGGAGGCAGTGTCGCAACCAAATAAATTTGTTTCCATATCGCTGTGTTGCAGGTTGACTGACTTTACAAGAAGAGAAAACTGTGGGGAGTTCTTTCAGTACCTGAAATGTTTTTAGCATTTCTTCTTTCCAGGACAGGTTCAAATAGCCTTTCCCTCATAGAGGCCATTAATGCCTTCTCTCTTTTCTAGTCAGCCACTTAACAGCATTGGAGCTTGGGCAAAGAGAGGGATATCACTATTCCTTTGGGAAATTTGGTTAGAAGTGGCTGGTTTGTTCAGAAGTTATTAGATATGAATAGACACGGACAGAGGCATTCCAACTTTGATTGCTCACTGCTCATTCTTTTCAGGCAACTTGATTAAAAATGTGAAGGGAGGCAGAGGGAACAAGTAAATCATCTGCTTTCTGTATGAAGGGGTCTGACTCTTAACAAGTTGCAGCTCCCTTCAATTTGCCTCTGATTTCTCACTTTATGGTTAACATAAAATTCTCCTAGTGAGGAAAGAAAAGAAAAAAAACCAAGTTGCTGGAAAGCTGATTTTACTACACAGCACTTAATGCATGTAGTTTTTCTCTGAATTAATTCCAAAAAAGTGGTTGCCTTTCAAATTTCTTCATATATATATATATACACACACATATATGTTTTATGAACGTAGCCCCTTTCTATCTCCTTTCAGCTTTTCCTCCCTTCTTATAGGTTTTATGCTGTACATGTTTCAAGAATCCAAGGCTTACCTCTGGTAGGCAAACCTGGCTCAGACGTCTGAGGAAATTGCGAAATTGTGAGAAAGAGCTGTGACAACATCTGTAGAATGGAACTGCACGAGATAAAAAAGGTAAAGGTGCCAGTGGAGGTAGGATTATTAGAACTGGGACTGCTAGTAGTAGCTCAAGGATTTGGGAGGAAAAATGCCAACATGGAGAAGAAAAAAACTCTAAAGGAAGAACAGAGGGATGAACAATTCAGGAAGAGCTGAGAGCAGGGAGCAGCAGAGACCAACCTTTCTGACTTTACCCAACTCAGGATCCTTCTGACACAATCTCATTATTGACTCCCGCCTGGCCAGCAAGGAGTCTCTGAGTGTCATATGTGGAGGGGTAAAGATTGAGCATACTAATGTTTAGCCTAGTTCTTTACTGGGTAGCTATCTTTTGCATGTGCCAAGCCATGAAAAATTGCTATATACTTTAAAGCTGTAGAAATTATGTTCTCATAGTCTCTTTGCAAATAGCTAAAGGTGTCCAAAATGATCCAAACTGTTACATGAATCGGTTACCTCAAGCAGTCATGCTGTGTTTCTGTGGATGCCACCAAAACAGGCCAAAAGCAAACAGTTGCAGAGTTTGAAGGAGGAGAGACTTTTGAGGTAGTTTCTAAGATGAAAGGTGTTGAATTATCTGTACTACCCATTGTATGGTCCAGCCCTTGAACTTTGGCTGTTGAAGGGGAAATTTTAATTGTAACTGCTCTGCAGTGGTAATTTGTGACCAAGGAATGATCTGGCATGGAGGGCAAGAAGGACCAACTGCAGGAAGGGGTTAAACTGGTTGGAAGCAGGAAGAAGATGCCAGAGACAGAAAAGACTCATAGCAAGGCAGTGAAGTTGCCCTGGGTGATGAGATAAGAAACAGCCTCAGCATTGTCTTGTAGACCACCTTGGAATGGAAGCACCCAGGGGCCCCAGGTCAGGGGTCACTTCTGGGCAGCAGAGATGGGCTGGGGGATGGACCCCTGGCAGGGCTGAGGTGCCCCATGCAACCACTCTCAGCGTGGGTGCTGGTGCAAGTGCATATAAGGAATCTACTTGTGACACATCTTTGCAGACTCCACATAGAACCACTTATTGTCGTAGGACTCTGCCAAATGCATGGTTCATTACATTTTTCTTTCACATTTAAGCACAAACGTGTTTAATTCACCTCAAGGGGTAATATAAATATTCCCCAACACTGTATATGTCCCCTTTTCACATTGGACCACCGTACCTTTTAAAAGTTCCTGATATTCTGTCTGCTTCTATGGTAGCTGATGGTAAGCTATTATCCTAAACTGAAACTGTGAGCTGCGAGTTGGGAAGCTTATACACATCTTCAACCAGCAAAAGAGCTGTGATCTGTGAAGTCTCTTTCCTCTGCCCAAGAACTTTGCTTGAAATAGTCTTCTTTGCGTCATCCCCAGGCCTCTCACTAGATCCTGAGGGCCAGAGGCTGGGGCATTTATCTGGATTACTGTCTCAGTTCCTATCATGATGTCTCCTTTTATATAAAGACCCTCTGATATAAAACAAATAAATGGCTTTGAGAGCAGGGACTGAAATTTCCAATGACAAGTACTTCATCCATGAATCCTGGTTATAAAGGTATTCTGAAATCTGGATATTAACCAGTCCTTTTCAAAGAACAGTTCATGTTCACCCAGCCTTAGGAAGAATCCAGCTCTGAGCCAGTCTTGCCTTAGATATCTAAATATTAAAAAATTAAAAAAAAAAAAGTAGTAAATTTCTGCTAGTAATGAGATTTTTCTTTGTCCATAATAGTGTTCCACTCAGCGTGGGGTTTCTAGAGAGAGGCCCCTTTCAGTATAACAGTCAGTTTGTCAGAACACCTACCCAGGCAGTAGGATGCTTTGGGTTCAGTACAATGCAACACTGGCATGGCCCTCCTGTTCCTGGGGAACATTCAGACAACAGACTGTAAAGAAAGTGTGTGAAATACATAGAAGGGTGAAAGCTCTATTAACTGTTCTCCCAAAGCTTGGATCCACGAAGGATTATAAAAGTCATGGGGCAAGAGATGCAAAGAGCCAAAGAGAATTAGCTCTCACTTTAACTTCTTTGGGACAGACCAAAACAGGGTTTCTCCTTCTGGCTTCCTGGGGTATATGCTGACCATTTTACTTGGAAGCAGTCCTGGGAAGAGGACCTATTTTATCTTAGAAAGTGTTCACAGAGTGTTAAGTTTACAGCTCCAGCAAACTGCATGATACCATAGAAGTGCTTAAATTCTCTGTACAGGTAACGGGAAACAGGTAGACCTGTTTTCTATCTGCATCTCTTCAGAGGTTGCTGAGTGAACTTAAGCAGTTCTGCTAAGCAGCCTGGTTAACATTTGGAGCTAGACACATACAATGTTGATGGGACAACATTTAAGTAAGAAGGGTATATTGTCAGAAATTATTTCTTCCTTCAGATGGTGTTGAAACTGCTCACAATACATTCATGGATGTAACATAGACAATCTAGCCTATTACTCTTCTACATAGAAATTATTTCACATCATTTCAGCCCACACCACTTAATGCTAGTGAGTGAACTCATTTTTAAAATTTAACTAACTTCCAAGTCATCCTGCCAAATATATGTTAATTGAAATAGCCTGTCTCCCTTTTCAACAGCATTTAAAAACAGATCTAGCATAGGAATCTGCAGGGTGCAATCCCACCTAAAAAGAGTAAGTAGAGGATAAAAGAAGGACCGGGGTGGTGGGGAGGGGGTGAAAGATTTGGATGACTAGAAATGCCAAGACTGTTTCTGCTTGAATACTGATGAGCCAAGTTATCTGTGCTGGCCACCTGCCTAGCTGTTTGGTTCCTGCCAGTGTTTCATTGCTTATGCTGATCTTTGGGGAATTGTTATTGTATGAATGTTGCTAAATTATTTTAATCTTTATTTTAGTTCTTGTTAGCTTTTAATATAATTGTAAAAGATAACTTATGATTTGTGCATTGTCTGATTGCTAAAACCTTTGTGAGATAATAAATTAATATTAAAATTCCCTATGGGAGTTCTGTAATTTAGTCAAATTTAGACAGCTGTGGGTGAAGGCTTATTGAACAGTAGCAAAGCCCTGCCACCACAGTTGCTTGACATTCACAGAATCACAGAATCACAGAA
>NW_010098230.1:0-933 GCF_000699245.1 Pterocles gutturalis
CGGGAGCCTCGACGCTGACTTACACGGTAGCAGGGGTCCGATCCAGAATGCTACCTTACTCCTGCCAGCGATAGTGAGTCAAACCCTTTTTACCCTGTGAAATATATATGCGGCGGAGCTATTTGAACAGCAGTGGGAATTTAAATTCGCTAATCCACGGTCTGTCTAGAAATGCTTAGCAGATTTGAACGGTAGGTAGTTCAGTGTGAAAATGTAATCTTCAAACGCTAGCTCCGATTAAAAGTTACCCTTAAAAAAAAAAGCTATTATTTTACTAATGTCGGCCATATTCTTATTGCGGGTTTTTTTCAAGGCAGCCCTGAATTATAACACTCTGGGGCACGGAGTGAAAACAGAAAATCCTGCCTAAAATACAGAGGACTCGAATCCTACCTATCACCCTCATCTCCGACCTGCAATACATGTAATTTGCGGCGTGTCTCGTGGAATAACTATACAGGTTGAGAAATATAACGGAATAAACAGAATTATTCACTCGGAGCGAGCACAAGTGTAATTCCCAAGTGCCTTTCTCCAGGCAATTTAGCTTCTGCAGGAGAAAGCGTTGCAATGAGAAGGAGGAAAGGCGACTGCAGCCGAGGCAGGCCGGTGGGTGTCTGTCCGCAGGCGGCAGGCACCGTTGTTGGGAGACCAGCCCCCCGAAGCCACCGACCTCTGCGCCGGGTCCAGCCGAGAACAGCGCTGCCCGCGGCTCCGCACACCCCGGAGGTTTGCTGCCCGCTCCATCTCCGCTGAAAATCCCAGGCAGCAGAGCTGCTGCGAGGGTCGTGGGGGCTTCTGGCTCCCCAGCAGCGAGGGGGGTTCCACGCGGCTCCACTAGCCTGTGGGCAGCTCAAGGCTCTGCCCCGCCAGGAACAGGTTCTTGCCCCCCTCGGGTGGTGTTGCGCCCGTGGGTCTTTGCCCTTGGTCCCT
>NW_010098230.1:958-1529 GCF_000699245.1 Pterocles gutturalis
CCTAGGGGCTACCCCTTGTCACCTCACAGGGACACGCTGTCACCCCAAAGTACAGCCCGATCACACGGCCTAGAAACCAGCTGACACTTATGTTCTTCTCCCCGGCTATTTTCGCAGCGGCACTGGGGAAATCTCCCAGAGAAACTCCCTGTCCGGCTACGAGGGGATGCAGTTGATGTTCCCACGCTCCGTGGCCGCGTGTTACCCGTGGCCTGAAAAAAATCACAGCGCACCGCGGCCCTGAGCGCTGCGAGCAGCGGGTAGGTAACGCGCCCGTACACCGCAGGAAGGCTGAAATCCCGCACGCAACACAGAGCCCCCACCACAACAGCCTCCTGGAAAAAAAAACGCAGGTACTTTTCATGTAAGTTATTGCACGAATACTTTACAGCCAGATCTGAGCGGCGGAAAGTGCTCTGGGCTGATCCCTGCAGGTCCTTCTGAGTTTCAGAAATGTAAGGCTAGAAGTGCACAGTTAGCGCGGCATACGATACCTTCTAAATGCACCGTAAAGGTCCCCCAATCGCTCTAATTAGAGCTGCAGACCACCGCAAGAGACAGGGGGTGAAAG
>NW_010098231.1:0-26427 GCF_000699245.1 Pterocles gutturalis
TCCTCTCGGTTATTCCGGTGAAAATCGGGAAGGGTGAAGGCGGAGGGCTGGCGGCGGCGAGGGCTGGTTAACCCCTGCGGCACCGGAGAGTCACTTTTCGCCCTGGAAATCGGCCGTTGCGTATCTGCCTTCGCCTGCTGCTGGCTGGGAAAAGAGACCCGGGGGGAGGAGCTTCGGAAAGAGCCGGCTGTGGTACGGGCTTGTTTTTGTTAAGCTTCGGCTGTTGGAAGTTGGACACAGGAGGGAAGGTGGTTTGGATTTTTCGGTGTCTGTTCAGAGCCTTTCCCCCGTGGGTTTGCGGTTGCTGTGGAGGTATACGCTCCCTCCTGTCGGCAGTCCTGGAGCTGAGAACATTGTTTGGCTGTTGTGCTGATTAGCAAGATTTTTTTTTTTTTTTTCCTTCTGCTGACATACTATTTTTGTTATCTTTTATCACAGAAACGGTTTATTAAGGGGTTGAGGCAGTACGGCAAGAACTTCTTCAGGATCCGAAAGGAGTTGCTTCCGAATAAGGAGACTGTAAGTACATTCGGACTTTGTGTAATTTGCTTTTTTTCTCTCGCTGCTGCAGTGTTTGATCTTACGAAACTGTTTCCTTTTCACCCTGAACTAAATTCTCTTCAGATAAAAGGAAGAGAAATCTACAGCCGGAAAAGGTAGATGGAATTTTTAGTGCAGGTTTTAGGTCTTGGTGTGTGAAAGATGTTATATAAAATAGTCGTCGTTGCTGGACGCAGTCACTAAGGTTGGGTGAAGTGTATTTGTGGAGACCAAATCTAATTTTAAATTCTGACATTATGATGGGATAATACATTTATGTCACCCAGTTGGGCTCAAATGGCAGTGGGTAATTAAAGAAAGCCCAAACCAAAAGGAGATCTAATTGAATCTGGAAGACTGAGGTATGTGCTGGCTGCTCCTCCGACCTGCACGGTTCAGTTGTTGTGTTTAACTCTTCAGCTTCCTGACGCATGTGGGCAGCAAGCGTGTCACTTCAGTTTCTGGTTCGATCTGTGGCTTATTACTCTTGTGAACTTCATAAAGCTTTACATAACTGTCACGCTGCTGAGAATCCTGGCAAGTGCTTGGAGGGAAGATGGACAGGGAGGAGTGGTTCACTTCTTCAAAGGAGAGAGGCTTTGGGAAGCCTTGGGAATCTGGTTACTTTGCCATTAGTCCTAATTGCCAAGCTTCTCTCGAAGCTTCGGTTTCTGTTCTGCAGGTGCTGTTTAGCTGCTGGGAGGGTGGTTTTGGAAAGTGGTTTTCATATTTGTTCTGAATTTAGAAGGGAGATAACTCCGTGCAAATTGAGTTAGACTGTTTTCTGGCAATGTGTTAGTGATCTGGAAAATATTTATTTAAAGTCTAACTGGTTGTTTAGACTTCTGTGTGTGTGGAATTTGAATGTTCAGTGAGGAAGAACATTATTCTGAAGAGATTTAAAAGCCCATCGCTTATGTAGGACATTTCCATTCTCTTCTGAGATGTTCTGGTGAGGTGATGCTGCAATATCCCGATTTTTCATTGGTAAATAGTAACACCGCGTAGGTCAGATAGAGGAGGATGAAATTATTCCGGGAGTGCCTCAGTGGCTGTCTGTGTTCACTGATTCTGTCGAGAATGATGGGAAAACTTAGTTACTGATCGATTGTGTGTAGGTCAGCTTTGCTTTCTGTTGGATTTTGAGGCTTGAAGGCCCCGCGTTGGAAAGACAACAGCGTAGAAGGAATGCCAAAATAGTGTGCTTCTGAGCAACATCTAACAAATCCAGCACGGAGTCAGCTTAGGCGATGCTTTCCTCTGTTCTTCAGAACATCTCCCAGCAATGTATTGAGGACAAACTGGTGTTGACTGTAGAAACGAGTTCTGCTGATGGTGGGAGTTACTGTGTTCTTCTGAGGTTTGAATGACGGCAGCTATGAAATACGCTTTTCAATACAAAACATCTCTTTGTGATAAACTGTTTGCAGGAGAAAGGAAAAGAAAAACTAAAAGAACTGAGAGCTGGGGGCAGGTGTCAGACCCCACGTGTGCTGCTTGGCTTCTGCGTTCGAGCTTCGATCTCAGGCCTGAGGCTTTTGGCAGAAGCGTTGCAAGTTTGCAAGTGGTGTGAAGCTCCAGTGAAGCTCTCATTTCTCAAGTGTCATGTTTTTGTTCCTTTAGGTCTCGAAATTTTTAGTGTGGAGAAGACTAAATATTTGAAGTTTGAGCAAGTGGGCAGCGGCGTGCCGGTGGCGCTGAGCTGGCTTTTTTAGCCCCTAGTGGCAACCCATCTGCAAATAACCCTTGACCTGCACCGGATTGTTTCATCTCTGTTTCCTGTTTTTGCCCACAGGTCTCACTTCTGCTTTCTTTTAATTCCCAGTCTTTTTCAGACAAAATTTACAACAGTTTTGCTTTGGTAAGACATGCAGAGTAGAGGCTGCATTGAGAAATATTTGACTATCCGGTTTCGCTTTTCCTCCTTAAAGTGGAATAATGCATAATGTAAATTACAAGGCTGTGGAGCTAATTTGTCTGTGTTTTTTCATCACCGGAGTCATTTCGGATACTTTGCCTGCCATTTTTCTATTGCAGTGTGAAGTAACCCTCTAGCCATTCCAGAAACGCTAGAAAAAAGCCCTTATTTTCCTGTTTAGCCACCATATTAACATGAGATGAAACTCTAGAAATTATTAAATGGGCACAAAAGCACTATGGCAACTCCCAAGTTCTGCAAAAGCTGCTGGAAAATGAGCCGGGCGTTCTTGAAGTGACTTGCCCTAAGTGTAAACCAGGCTCTGGGTCAATGCATCCTGCACATTTCTGATTTATGAGAGTTTACCCCACTGCAGCCTGTGGGGAGGGGAGCCAGGGGTTTTGCCTCTCTCCAAAACCCACTTAAAGTTAGATCTCCTCGTTATCATGCCTCTTGTATGATGTGTGCCTTTGCTGGACGTTTGTGCTGCTTTCGCTGGGGGAGAACTCTTCCTGATGTCACCCCAAGCCCTGGGGTTGGGCCGTGGCAATAGTGGAAGATAAATAATCCAGTAGAAATACAAAATTATGGTACAGCCTGGGCCTGGTTTATATCAAGTGAAGCTGAGGCTACTGTCCAGGCAGAATACAGAGGTGAAGATGACATTGTATTTCTTCTGTGATATTGGAAGGTATAAGGAGGCCATGGTGAGAGGTGGGAATTTGGCCATGCTGTGCGAAGTTTTTACGAGCATGGGGAGGAATGTCCTATTTGAGTTGTGCCTGACGGTTCATGTACCATGTCTTTTAAGAAAACCCTGTATTTGTCAGTGTGTGGTTTAACTGGTTTTTTAACTTCTTTTAACATTGTTTTTTTAACATAGTTTTTTAACTTCTTTTTTTACTCTTCTAAATGAATACCTAGAAAGAAAAAAATCTTTATGAAGGAAAATACTCCGTATCAAAGCTGTATGTTTGTTTAGGTCTTCACTCTTCCCCCTTTATTTCAAATTTCCAGTTTATTGCAAAGTTTATGTCTGAGGGGGGCTCCCAGTGGGCACGAGTGTGAAGAGCTGGAGCGTTCTCTTCCAGCTTTTATGAGCAAGAGACACAGGAACTAAAATCAGCTCCTACCTGAGCGTGACCTCTGCTGGACTGGGAACGCTGGACTGGGAACGCTGGAATTGGTCAGGGCAAGGCGATAGCTGTGGGGCTGGATCGGTGTGTGTTAGCCTGCTGATACGCTGGGGGAAAGTGCCTCCATGTAGATGAGCTTACATAAAACTTCAGAAAGTTCCTTGGGTTTCCATTGAACTCTGTCCTAAGGACATCATCTCCTCTGTTCCCGTGTGTCTGCCTTCCTTTCCCCGTCCTCCTGAGTGGTTTCTCTTGGGCAGTTGTAGCTGTGGTTGGATGGCACAGGTGGGGAAGTATCCTGCTCTTACTTCATTCGTGCTCAGCAGCACTTTTGATTCTTCTCTGTGGGAATCTGGAAAAAAATTTGGAGGCGACTGAGCGACACGAGCAGTTCTCATGCCAGGGGTCGTTGTACGCTCTGAGGATGCAGGGTGGGGTTCACCGCTGGCAACAGCTTTTCTGAAGTATCACATTTGGCTTTAAATGTGGTTATTTCCCCCCCCCCCCGGATTAATTTGCTAAAACTTTGTGATAAGATGGGATTTTCAAAGAATTTAAACTTCTGCTCTGAATTCTTTGGGTGATTACACTGAGCTACTCGAGTCTGAGAGGTTCAGAAGCGCCAGAGATAAATGTTCTGCGATGTGTTCCTGGAAACTCTGTGCTAGGGCCGTGCAGGAGGCAAACAGCAGCGTGGGATGAACGTGAGCGATAATGTCGAGCCAGAGCAGGGGGAGGAGGCGGCCGGGTCCCGGTGTCAGCTGCCGGGTTCAGAGCGGGGTGCGGGTGCGCTCCCCTTGCCCCCGTGCCGGTCGCTCAGCACCACTCCTGGCAGCTCGGCCCGGGTGCGGGTTCGGTGTGCCTGCGCTATTTAAGGCCGTGGTCCCAGAAGAACAGATTTGTTTTCCTCTGGCTGGAGTTCTGCAGCCTGCTTTGTGTCAGGGGTGTTGTCTGAGCAGAGGAGCCCCAGCACCTTGGGCTGGGGAGTTGGCCACTGAAATGCAGCGGGATGTGCGTGACCGTCCCCTGGGCAGCCTGGCGCAGGTTTTGGAATCATACGTTAATCATTGGATGGCCACGGCGTGTGCTGCGATCGAACTGAGGTTTCGGAAGCACTGTCTTTCATGGGAATTGGCCCAAGTACTTTTGACCTTTTCCAGCGATTTTTTAAAAGCAGGGATGACACCTCTCTGAATGTTTTGAGGCTCTCGAAGGACTCCTCCTGCGCTTTTCCAGGTGGTACACTGATTCTGACCGTGCTCTGATTGTCTACATCTTTTTTTTTTCTGTTGGGTGAAGCTCCTTAGTGAGCTTGGTAGGGCTGCTTGCTTACCGAGAAGTCTAAAAAGAGGACGGTGGATCTTTGTGGAGGCACGCAGACTCGGTCTAATTTTGTTTCGACTTTCCCTGTTGGGCACGTAGGTATCTTTGGTGTGTGTGAGTGTGGGTTTGGCTGCTCAGCAAGAGGCGACAGCGTGCAGTCGAAAGGTCTTGCCTCTGGGTGGGTGCTTCTGTATTTAGCTTTAGAACACAGTGTAAACAGAGGTCATGGATATCAGCTGTTTTCCTTAGATCAGAATACCTGCAGCATGCTGTGTTTATGTGCGTAAGAACTAAATATGCATCACTTTCTTCCTTAGGAAAAATAGTCTCTCTGCTGGTAGTAAAATCCTTCTCTCCAAATTAAATGCCATTGGGACTTCTCTCAGAGACTAAATAAGCTGTGCTCTGTTAATGTTAGGAGGCAAAATGAGTGCAGTGTGAGCTTTCAGCATAAACTTCTGTTTAATTTTGGATTGGGGTTTAGATAAACAATTTTATTCTTGCCTCATTAATGCTTAATCTTGTGTTATATAATATACAATACTGGCTTCCTGAGTAGGTCTTAAATATAGCGCAAACGTGTAGTAGCTGAAAGGTCACCACCGTTACCATATGTGCAGGCTGGCAAGGTGTCCTCTCCGAGGACAAACTGTATACTGTTCATGTCAACAAACTGCCTTAGTAATATTTGTGCAAAATTCTCATGAGCGTATGAAAGGTAAAGATTCTCCCTTGGCATGATTGTTCAAATAGCAGTTTCCCTTTGATCAAAAGCGGGGTATAATTAAGTGAATATATTTTGGTCCAGAAGTACAAAGTGATTAGTTAGCCCTGCATTGGCTTTTTAATATTTGCATTTAGTGGTGTAACGTATTTGTACCAGTAGCTGGGTTTGTGTCTGTGGCATGGGCATTATCACTGTTCTCCCCTCCCAGAGGAAATCTGTTTTATTTGATGGTATATTCCCCTAATGATAGGGTATTAATACATTGCATAGTCAAGGCATATTATTTTCCGACTTGTCTTTGCTGCAGGAGTGTTCGGAAAGGGACGAGCTATGTAAGCTTTTTCTGTTTGAAAGCTGAACCTTTTTCCTTAATAACTTGTTCTAGCCTAGATGCAGTCAGAGCTGAAATTTTCCATTAGAGTTTGAAGCGACTGCCAACATAAACAGCCACTGCTTCTTTTCATTTCATCTCTGCTCGCTGCTGCTGGTGCTTCTGTTGCATGGATATAACAGTTGGAGGGTTTTGTTCTTGTTAAAACAGAGACTGTGAGCTTCACGTTGTAAAAATGATAGCCCAAGACTTTTTTTCTCCAGTTGTAGCAGATATCCCACTGGCTTCAGTCCATTTCGACAAAGGGGCAGAGGCATCAGTTAGCTGCTTTTCCTGTGTAAGTGAAACCATTGATTCATTTGCATAACAAACTCTTTTGTAGGGAACATGCTGCCTTTTTTTTTTTCTTTTTTTTTTTTTTTTTTGAGTGTGGCTATCTTAGCTGACTGAGGGAGAACACGAAACTAATCTGTTTGGCTTCAAGGTAACGCAGCAGCGTACCGAGGAGGCACGTAGTGATTCAGTTCATGCTTCTCACCGGGAGCTGAATAAGTCAGCCAGGGAATTTAATGAAATGCTGAGCTCATAGGAGCTGGGCTCAGATGGAGATATTCCTGAGTTTAAGCAGCACTGAGCTGAAAGCTGTTTACAAAGACCAGGTCATCTGTAACGGGTGGTCAGTATATGTGTTCACTGTCATTTGGCTTCTTTTTAAAAGTGTAACTGTTAAACCTATTGCAGATGTCATCATTTTATTGGATAATAAACCAGAAGGTTTAGAGAGGGCTTTAAAGAGACATAAAGGTGGCACTTTGGTATAAACCATCTCGCCTTCATCTCTGAGACTGATTTCAGGTCTTACAGGTGGGTAGAGCTGCCGACTACGTGCTTCGTAGGACGGGCTTGGCCCACAGTTCCAGCCTCACGCTTTACGCATCATGTGTGTTCCTTTTGTTTCCGTTCCCTGAGTTTTTTCTTTCATCTTAACATATCCCGGAGGTATGTAGTGCTGAGCTCTTAGATCCTTACTCTGTGAGCTGCCTTTTTTCGGTGACTGTTGGCTGTCAGGGCCCAGTGCCATTAGTGTGTGGTCATCTGATTAATGACTGTGGTTCCATCTTCCAGAGACCAAAATACCCTTTTGCATACCTGTGCGTCTCGATTTCAGCTGAAGCAAGTAAAACCAAAGAAAGAAAGTACCTAACGTGCTTTGTTTTTATTTGTTTTAAATCTCTTAAGCCGTCTCTTAAGAGAATAAAATAATTTATTTTCAATTGTGTTATTTTACTTTTGTATTCTAAAGGTGATTTATAGTGCCATCAGCTCAAAGACTGGACTGCTGCTTTGAGTTTCTTGCTAAGAAACCTTCATAGTTGAAGAGCATAAAACCAGAAGGTGTATTAACTGTGCCAACTGTACTCCAGAATTGCATTTAGCATGGGTAATAAATCAACTCTGCACTCTGGTGGGGTTTTTTTATTATTTTACATTACAAGATTGAAACTCATTGTTTATTTTTCTCCAAAGGTTCAGAGGTAGGTAGGAGTAAAATATTGTTGCAAGCAGAAGAGGGCCATTAGGCAATTGCATGGAGTTCTGTCACCGAGCCAAAAAGGACAATTTCTGCTTTGTAGTGGAAGGTATGTAGCTGAAGATCTAAGCCAAGATTATTTGGGAAGCTGATAGCATCTTGTCTGAGTCTCCCCCAACAATCGAGAGAACACGATGCTCCTGCGACTCCTCACGGCTCTGTTCCACTGGTTTCCATACCTTCTCCTTAGAATTCACCACCACGAGGCATTTTGTTTTGTTTATTTTCTTGTTGTTTTGCATCTATTCTGAAGGGTCTGTGTGACTCTAGTTAAAATGGTTTTTGTTCACCAACAGCTGTATACTCTGTGTTCAGGGCCAGCGAGAAGCTGTGTGGCAGGGCAGGAGGAGCCCTGATGTCCTTCGTGATGGCTGCGCTGATGTAGAAGTGGTGTTGCGCCAATCTCATCCTACACGTATTGATTTCATCTAGGAAAGATGCACGGCTCAATGGCTTTGTTTTGTGGCGCGTTAAAGACATCAGTGATGCATGGAGATGGCGTTGGAGGATGGGATTGTCAGTTTGGGGAGGGACGGGATGGGACCAAAGGGGACAACACACCGCAGGTCCCTGTGGAAGAAGAGCAACACGTCAACGCCGAATATCCGCTTCAGATGGTGTCTGCTGGTGCTTGCTAGTCCATTTCTCTTACCTGTGCAGGGGGAGTGCTGACTTAACCATTCCTGTATGGAGAGACAAAGGGATTGCTTTCAAGAAGAGGTTTTGGAAAGGGAAGGAGATGTGGAGGCGAGTGGTTTGGTTGGCGCCTGGTGAGTTTTATGGCAATTACTGAAGTCTTGAGAGTTAGAAAAACAAACTGCAGTGAAACTCAAGCAGTTTTTGCAGGGAATTCAACTTCTGTGTTTAAACTTGATGTTTATGGCCTGTATGTTATTGGTTTTTTGATTGTGTGTGTGTGTGAATTTGGGCCAAATTTTATCCTTAGTTCCCCACCGGCAGCCAGCGCAGGCTGCTCACGGAGAGTTTTTGCCGGGCTGGTGGCTTGCTTACAGTTGAGGAACGAGTGTTCTGTCTTGTTGTTTGATTTTCTCCTCCGCAGCACCCGCACTGCTTTCTTATCCTGCCCAGGGATAATGAAGAGTAATTACAAATGTACCATTAAGGGGGAAAAAGTCGAGGGAGGGGCAGCTAGATGGTAGCTGACATAACTGGGGGTGTTGTCTAGGGGTTGTCCCAAGTGGTGCCGGTCCAGCTGTGTGTTTGCAGTGTCAGAGGGATTACAGTTTCAAAAGGTATTGCAGCAGTTTTCTTTAAATTTTCAAGTTCAAGAAGTAAATAAAGATAAACAGCTTTGACCTGCTGAGAGTCATGCCCCAGGAGAGTCGGGGTGATGGAGCAGCGCAGAGCACTTCTCAGTTCCTTAACACGAACATTCGGAAAATTGCTGTCCAGGCTGCGTGGGGTTCAACAGAGCAAGCCGTCTGGGGGCCAAAGATTGCACCAGGAAAAAAAAAAAATCATCTGTTGGCAGAGAGTAAACTCTACTCTTCATGCGTCTTGCCTGCCACACTGAGCATGAAATTAACTTTCTTCTTATGCAGCAGATCATCGGCCTTAGTCGTCGCCTCCTGCCCCAGATGGCACCGCAAGGAACGATATCCACGGTGTTCTTTTGGCACAGCATCAGCCCCCAAATACATTATTCAGTCCTAAATATCCTGTAATATGCTACCGTAACTGTACTGTGAGAATGAGACAACAACAACTGCAGTAGGCAGATGCACTCGTTTTGTCATTTTTGTTTCAAACCAGCTGTAAAAAAGAAGCAGTGCTTGATTACTGGGGTTGTTTTGTTGTTGTTGTTGTTGGTTTTTTTTCTTGACAAGGAAAACTCCCAGGAATTACACAGATTGTGGAATAAACTGAGAATGGAGAGTTCAGAATAGTGGGTTTTGTTTCAAGGGGCTGGTCCACAGGGGATGCTGAGGCAGGCTGTGGATATAAGCAGCTCCGTTAAGCCTTGTGCTTGGAGAAACCTTTAACATCACAACCTGAAATCGGCTTTGACTTTTGTTTCCCCTTTCTATTTTATGTCTGAAATAAAAATGCTTAGGAGTGTGATAGAATTCAAATTCTCAGGACATAAAAATGCTGGTGATTGCTTGTAGGTGATGGTGGTGTTCCTTCCCCTGCCAAGAGGTCAAATGCGTTTTCAGGCATCTTACATGTTTCCTGGTATGTGGAAAACAAAGATAACGAAGCTGCCAGCCCTGTGAAACGCTTCGGCTCTGGGTTTCCCATTCCTGCCTGTGAGCAAGAAGCGTTTTGTAAGTCTGGGGTCCGGCGTTTGTGCTGCTTGTGCCTTTTGCTTGGAGTAAAGGGGCTCCCTCTGCTGACTGCGCCTCCGGCATTGTCCCAGGTAGGACTAGGTTTGTGCTGCAGCATCGCAGATCCCGCAGGAAGGAAATCCAGCGCTCCTCTGCACTTGCTGCTGTTAGTCTGGGTGAGGAGGTGCAGGTAGTGTCACATCGAACCCTGAGTGGTCAAAGTGGGTTCCACAGAAAACCTGTTGCTTTTTGCATCCCTTGTTTTTTAAAAAATCTTAGAATGTTGATGGGTGTGTTTCCTTCTGATTTAGATATTTCAAAATTAATTTTTTCAATTCCCCCTTTTTTTTGTAAACATGAACTAAGAAGCTTTCTCTTTTGGGGAGATGTAAATGAAAGAGATGGTTTCCGAAGTAATCACTGTATTTAAGAACTTGGAGTCTTAAATAGACCAAGTGTTATGAGGTTAATGACAAAATCAAAAGTGCAGACAGTACTGATGGCTGGGAAATCCTTATTGATTCTAGTCATCTGGTACATAGAAAATTGGCAAGGAGTATTGTCTTTTTATACTACAGACTCCTGTACAGCAGTAAGAAATCTGGCATTAAAGATGTGCTGCTGTGTACTTTTATTGCCATGGTGAGATAGATTGTTCTCGTTGGATGGAACAGCCGATTCCTCTCCTTCCCCTGCCCCGGACACACCTTGTGCTCCCTTTTCCTTTCCTCCCCGTGACCCTGGCACATGCTGGGTTATTTTGTACAATGCCTCTGGACCCTCACCTTTAAAGCCAGGCAGAGAACATTCCCGGTTATAAAAAAAGCGGTTTGAGAAGTTCTCCCTGTTGAACTCTGAGCCTGCTTTGTGCCCGGTGCCTCGGTTGTGCGAAGCACCAGGACATCCCGCGGGAACTCGGGATTTATGCTGGTAACTCTGCCCTTCTCTGCAGTTCAGAAACCTCTGATGGTCCGTGAACCTCCAGGATCTTGGAGTTGAACAGTAGTAGTTTTAAGAACCTCCTCTACCACATGAAAGTCTTCACCTTCCTCGTGCTGGGTTTTTGGCCTCCTGAAAAGCTGAGCTCGTACAAATACGGTTGGTAAAGCCTGGGCCAGGGCTTGGGAATGCGGGGAGAAAAAAAAAAAATAATGGAAATGCTGGGCTCCTGGCCAGCGAGGAAGATGTGATACAGTGAACATGTTTCTGTTGCCCTTTGGTACTGTTCAGGTTTGATTAGCTTTGTTTCCAGTAAGCTTAATTATGGTTCTTTTATTTTTTTAATTTTTTTTTTAAATTTTATTAAATGACTGAGGAGGGGATCTTTGCCAAAGCTCAAGTCTTTCATTACCTGAATTGCAGTGGGAGAGAACTGGAGAAATAAATCGTGCCGTCTCTTCAACAAATAAACAAACCAAAAAGCCCAACCAGAAACCCCATCAAACTACAAACTCAGCCCTTTCCTCTCTCCTTTCCTTGTTCCTGCAGCTCTGCCACTCTTCCCATCCGTTACTTTTCCCTTCCCTGAAGTTTCTTTTAAGCCTTGAGGGTTAAGGGTGGATTTGGAGAAATGTGCAACGCTAACTGCATTGCTTGGGTTTATCTTCTCTGTTCAGCAGCACGAGATAATGGAAAGGGGGATTTGCCCGTTTTAAACGCTTATTTTGAAAAGCCCAAAATACTAATTTCTTGCCTGTCTCTGTAGGAGAGGGCGTGTTACAGCAGCGTTGTGCCCTCGTCAGAGATGTGTATGTGCTGGTTTGTGATAGGAAGTTTTTCTGCCTGGGCAGTGTTCTTCACGTTTGGTGGTTGTGCTTCCGTACAGCTTGAGCGACTGCTCTGCAGCTCTGGTGTCGCACCGACTACGCTTAGAATAACCCAGTTGCAACGTGGGATGGCTCAGATAGCAGAAGAACATCATGGACAGAAATAGGCGGGGTTTGGTTTGGACCCTGGTTTTGTTCTGCGGAATTTCATACCTTGCACATTCAGATAGGATTAAAAATATGTGCCGTAAGCCTTGCACAGCCTGGATGCTTAAAGAGCATCTGGAAAAACACATTTATCCTCATTCCCGCTGTTAAATCAGTTCCCGTATGTAGAGTAACTCTGTGGGTTGTGTAACTGGACTTTCACCTTGTTACGATGAGGTGACATGGGCAAAGGCCTTCCGCCCTTAGTGCTGGGTTAAAGTTGTATTGATTTAACAATTCCAGCTCATGTTCTCATTTTGGGCCATCGGATGCGATAGATTTTTTCTGTTGTTGTTACATGTCTTTAGAAGAACGTTCTTTTGTTCTGACCACAAGAGCCTCTGAAAATAATTTCTCTGCTCGCTGTGGGCATAAAGCTCTCCTCCCAATCTTTCCCTTACTTTTTTATTCTTTTAAAGTGAGTAAAGTTTTTGTTTCAGAGATATCTGCATGTTTCTTAAACTTGTAAGCCTTTCAAAAATGATTGGAGTGATTTCCAGCTAACGGATGAAAAGGGAGAAGCTCAAGTCTTTTTAGATTTGACCAACCAAAGATTTTACCCCATAGGTGTCCAAGATCTATTTGGAAATAAAGCGTGTACTTCGAGGAGGTTCTGTTTGATAGGTGTAGATCTGCTGTAGAGAGAGCAATGGGGGCTGTGAGCTGCTGTTTGTGGGTGTTACCAACGACCCCGCTTGCCCCACTCTTCTCAATATTTTCCCTTGGAGCATGTTAGTGCTGCTGAAGACAAATCAATGGGGTTGTTCGGTGTTCAAGTGAAAACTCCCCTACCCTCTGCCCACCTCACCCGTTCACTCTTTGGATAGTCCTTACCCCAGGTTTATGCAATCTTGAGTCAAAACTCTAAAAAAACCATGCTCTAAAAAATTTAGAAATTGTGACTGTGGAAGTTGTCATTGCTGACAGTTAAGGAGTGTGTAACACGTTTAGGTGAAGCAGCACTGAACAGCTGGTTTGATGGATTTATGTCTGTGCTAAACCCGTTTTAAGTTTTCATGGGGTTGGTTTGTTTGTTTTTTTAATTATTACTGAAGCTTTGCTTTGGCCTTTTTGAGTGAACTTATGTAGAAAAGGTACAGGAAAATTTTAAAACTGAGTTTCGCGTGATGTCTGATTGCTTTAGTTGTCATCTCAGAGCTGAAAATGTGGATGGAATCCTTCAGGCTGTAGATGAACAACCTTTCTGGGGCACTGTTAAACCTTAGCTTCTCATTCCGTAAAGGTCACGTTAAAATGAGAGGGAAAAAAAACCCCAAACAAGAAAATAAACCCCAGACTATCAGGGACTTCCTATTGTAGGAGTAAGTAGTTCTTTGGGCTGCTGATTCTTTCCATTCTCTTGGGTCAGTCTCTCTCCAGCAATATGTCATCTCTCCGGTGCTGGAAAGAGTCCGTTGTGGAGCTTTCTGTTAGTCAGCCCCCAGCTTTTGCAGTTTCATGGCAGCTGTAATTCTCTATTGGCAACAGGAAGGCTAATAAGAAGAGGTCGTTTCTTTAATTGGATGAATGTCTGTTGTCGGAGTCTTTGCTGCTTGAGCAGTGTGGGGGGAAACCCAGCTGGTGGAAGCCTGGTGCCCAGCCGTGGGTAGCTGTGGTCTGCCCCGGGCTCCAGTGCGACCTGTCCCGTCCTGAGCGGTCGTTACTGGGTGGAAGGACGGGGCTGGGGAGGAGCTGGGCTGTCGGGTACCAGGCAGTTTCCTAAGATCATCCATCTCCTTTTCTTCCTCTTCTCTCCCCCCCTTCCCAAGGTCACCTTCCTCTGCAGTACGTAGCGGGGATTTCCATTTTATTTCATTAGAAGTGGTTTTGAAGGGCAGCAGGAAGGTAAGGTAGATGCTGCCAAGGCTTTGTTGGCTCGGTGCTGTTTTGCCTTGTCTCTGTAGTAATGAGTGTTGACGGTGCTCGCTTGAAGGCTGCTGGGTTCCTGGCAGCTCTGCTCTCCCGCTCCCCGGGGTCTGTTAGCCGGGGGGTGTCTGCCCTCTGAGATGCAGACGAAAAAAGGAGTTGCAGGTACCTGCATCTTTTCTGAACACAGACAGCGTGCGCCCATTAATTAAATCCTGTAATAGGTTAAAAGCCTTTTTGTAGGAGGCTTCTCTGTTGCCTTTGAAGCATTTCTGAGGAGTTTGGTGGAGCAGCACCGTCCGAAGGCGGTGAGGTTGCCGGCCGTCCATTGCTGGGGGTCTGGTCTCGTGGTGTTGTGAATTGTTCTAAGCCTAGTGAGTAACCCAAACCACATAGAAACTGGGTGGTGAACCACAGACAGAGCTTTGTTTGTGGATTTGACAATTAGAGTGGTTTCAGTTACGAGCCCGCTTTGCAGCAGCAAGGGAAGGCCGGAAAGAAATCGTGTTTCCCTGCATTGTTGGGTTCAATTCTTTGATGTGTTAAACAAATATTTTCCTTCCCAGTAAATGAAAATATGCACACGTCCATAACTACCGTACCTGGGGAATATCCTAATTCAGGAGGCACCCTGGTTTGTTACCCCTTCTCCAGTTCAGGATCCTTCGGCTGGATTTTTCCTCTCGGGTAAATCAGTCAGTTTGGTGGTTAGACTCCAGCTTTTCCACCCTGTGCAAGGGACACAGCGTGCTCTGCTGACCTGTTACCTTCTTCACTGCAACTCATGGCTTGTTTTTTTCCGGTTGACTGTCTTGAGAGCTCTTCCTGTACGGAGAATTATCATAGGTTTGGGTACGAACACAGTGATTTTTAACTTTTAATCTTATCTGGACTTGTTAAACTTTTATTTGAATTTATTCCGAGGAATGCAGCATGTGTAGCAGGCAAAGTGACTGAGTAACAGGCTCGTTACTGATCAACATAATCCCAGGAAACGGTAATACTAACAGTTTCCTCCCTGCCTGTCACCCCTCCTTGGAAGCTCCCGCACGGTTACGACAGCCTCGCTCTTCGCCAGCGCTGGCTGCCCCGAAGGGGTGTTATGGCCAGTGGTATCTGATGGTACACTCACCTGCCCTTTGAACACTGATTGAATGTTAACAAGCAAATCTCCTAGGATACAGCGCGATCGTCGAGTTAATGACCCGGCATCGGGGGAAGGCACGTGGTTCAAGTTACTTTTAATTTTTGGTTTTCAGGTGATAGCAGCAGTTCATTCTACAGTGGAAAGTAATAATGTGTGTAGGTATCATAGCATTAAAATTACAGTTAAATTGGTTTTTATGTGATGTAGACTCACTCTTAGCTTGTCCACATAGGAAAATTGACTACTGCATTTGTACAGAGGCGGTGTAATTCTACTGGAAAAAGTGAACCCGTTTCTAGGGTAACATGACCATACTTTGATTATGATCCATTATAGTATCGGTATGCCCCTGTCACTCTTTGGTTCACTTCCCTTGGGAAACAGAAGCTATAAAAGGTGATAGGAAGGAACAAGAATGATATGAGAATGTAGCATTAAAAAAAGAAAACCAAAAACAAAAACAAAAAAAACCCCACAACCAAAAAATCAAACCAAAAACTGAAAGAAGAAACCGAAACAAACTACTATGTCTGCCGTAGTTGTGACAGCTGGCTGGATGATTGAACGTGTTTGTAATCAGAAAGGAGCTTTTGTGTCTTCATTGCATGGCTTTTGGTTTCTTTGAGTTTTCCTAAGCCTGGAAGGTGTGGGGTTTGGGGTTGGTAGGACAGGAGCTGGACAGACAGGTAGGGAGGAGTTAAGCAGAGCAGAGGGGCTGGTGCGAGGTGGTGGTGTTGCTGTGGAATATCTTGGGGTGGTGGATTGTTTGAAGCAGCAGATGCCTTTACGAGCGGAGACGCTGTCGCTGCTGTGTTCTGCTCCTAATTGATGGAGAACTGCACATAAAGGTGAGAGCATTCGAAGGTTATTGAATATTTCATACGGAAAACACACGGATTCTGCATTTAGAGAGGCTGCAAAGGTCTCAACCACAAAGAACCTTTTCCTAACACAGAGCTTTAGAGAACACTTCTCCTCCATGCCCGCTGGACCAGACGGAACGAAATGCATCACGCCTCGGACCGACTGAGTCACCACCCTCATGAGGCATGTGAAGAGCTCGTGAAGCTGAACAAGTGCAAGGTCCTGCAGGTGGGGAGAGGTGATGGTCCCCCTCTGTGCCCTCAGCACACCCCCCCGGCAGTGCTGCCTCCGGCTCTGGAGCCCACGCTGCAGGACAGACCGTGAGGAGGCCATGAAAAGGATCAGAGGATGGAGCACCTCCTCGGTGAGGACAGTGAGTGGGGTGTTCAGCCTGGAGAAGAGAAGGCTCCGGGGGACCTTCTTGTGGCCTTTCAGCAGATAAAGAGGGGGGAAGACTCATTACTGGGGACTGTAGTGACAGGACAAGGGGCAGCAGTTTTAACCTGAAAGAGGGTGGATTTAGTTTGGATATAAGGATACGTCTGCGAGTAATTTTGTTTGTGAATAGTGCAGTGTGTGGGTCGCCCTCTGGTAAATGTCTGAAGATAAATATTCCAACAATTTCAGAAACTTTGTGGCTACAGCTTGTCAGTTACTCATGGAGTGTCCTTTAAGAGGCACGCGATGTATAGGGGTAGGCTTCCCTTTCTCTCAAAGGAGGCCAACAAGTCTTGATATCACCTCTTTTTTCTTGTTGTTTTGAAGTTTTCAGTTATAAGCGGTTCTCTTTTAGTTTCTGACGCCTCGTTTGCTGTGTTGAATCCAAGCCACTAATGGAACCGATCCCTCACGTGCCTCGCGGTGGACACCAGCATGCGGTGACCCTTAGACGTGGGAGCGGTTGGAACACCTCCTCAGTGCGTCTCCGTGTTTCCAAGGCATATTGGCATAGTCTAGGGGGAACAGTAAAGAACATCTGAGCTCTTACTGCGGCAGCTAGAACAGGTCTCCGGTGTCCATAAGCTGGTGCTGAGGAACAGGGCTGGGGGGCGAGGGTGGGCATCCAGGCTGAGCTGCGTGGGAGCTGGTGAGCATCGCTGGCTGAGCACCATCCTGCTGTGATGTGGCCCCGTGCAGGGCGGGATGGGTGGCAGCAGCCCCGGTTCATCGCTGGACTCGCTGTGGGATGATTTGCAAGACCCCGCAGGGTTCAGGCCCTGAAGTTACGCCCCAAAGCACTGGCACCTTTCTTTTCGTCTCCCTGGTTGTGAGCTGGGATCAGATTCATGTTGTGGGGAGTAGCTCGGGTTAATGCTTCCTGGAGACACCAGCGCTGTAAAGAATTAGCAATTTCTTTCACTTCTGAGCTCGCTGTGTAGGTATTATAGTAAGCTACATTGAATTGCTCTTTCTGCTCCTGCTTTACAACTCGTAGCATTGTCTTTTAGTTCAGTTTTGCTTGCTAAGGATTTTTTCCTGACAGAAGGAATTTGAGGCTGGAGGGAAGCAACAATAACCGAGGGATAAGCAGCTTACGTGGCAGTTCTGTGGTTTGGGGGGGTTGCTTGGTGTCCTGCTTCAATATTCCTCTTTTCACGTATCGCTGCGATAAACAGGCAAACACTGAAGTACCCTCAGCCCTCATCTAGAAAATCTGCTGGTTAGAGAAATATTCTTAGAGAGCAGTAAAAGGAAAACAGCTGCTCAGGGATCAGAGCTGAGAGAAACTCGGTCTGTTTAAAATCAGGGCTTCACGGCAGGGCTGTCTGTCTGGGAGGTTTTGTTTCCAGGTTTGTTGCTTTGTCTGTAACTCATACTGACGAGAGGGCAGGAACCCCCTCAGACCTCTGTTTGTGTAGTGTGTGCATAAAGGGTTTGGTGATAAGCCTGGCGGTTTGTGTGAGTTTATTTGATGGTTTCCAGGTGTAAAGGGGATGGCTCTCTTCCTCCATCTGCCTTGTTCTGGTGGTGGGTATCCTGTGATAGAGATTTTTTTTTTTTTCTTTCTTTTTCAAATCCTAGCTGTCTTCAGCGTGGCATCGGGGGTTTTGATCGTTTTCATCATGAAATAACCAGTTGTGAGGACTTCCAGGATAGCTGCAAGAAAAAAGGGGTGGGAAAGTTTTCCGTTTCCAGGTGATTGCATCTTCACTGGCCTCATTAGCAGCGAGGATTATTTTACGAGGTTTGCTCCCTCCTGGGTCATTTTCAGGATTTTCTGTTGTTTTTACCAAGACTTTATAATAAACCATTAAAACCCAACAGCTCCCCTGCAGGTCATGAGCGGCAAAGGGAGGCAGCCGTGTGGCAGGGAAGATGACGCTGCGTTTGACAAGCCAGGCTCTCTGCGATCCATCACAGATGGGTTTGGAAAACCCGAAACATCTGTTACCCTGACGTGTGGAATGCGGGTCAGCGGGCAGCCGCCGCCGCAGCCTGAACCCCTGCTGCTGGTGGCAGGGTGGCTGGCGACTGTCTCCCAAGTGGACGTTCAAGCCTTATTTCTGGATTTAAAAACAAGCAGTTACAGAATGTGACATTCAGGAAACAAATGGCTCATTCCTTACTTACCTTTTAGATTTTTGTGTTGTATTAAAACAGGAAAAATCTGATCAAGCTTTCAGAGTTTCCATTGACTTTTAAACTGGAGCCCAAAAGACAGGTGGAAACGGCTTTGTTAAATGTTAGAGACTCGCGTGTCTTCGCAGGTAGGTTGAGCCAGGCACTAACTGGAAGATGTAAGCACTCGACCACTGGAAATAGTCTCTTCAAATCGGTAAAATTTCATCCGTCTTACCCCGTGTAACTCCCCAGCTGAACAGGAGGGGATTTGCTGAGCTCTGTAAGGGCTGTCTGGTTTAGCTAAGGAGGGGTGTGAATGTGGGGGGTTATTTTATTGCCCATCCCCAATATTCCAGTGAGAGAAAACCTTTCAAAGTCAGGATTTTCCATCATCCCTTCGGTTACGTGTCGCTGTCACTCCAGTGGGCCTGAAGCATCCAGCGGACCGTTGCGGTGACGCTGGGTATTGATTCTAGGCGACAATTAACCGGAGCTGGTTGGGTTTAAATACCAATTTGCATTATTGCTGTGAAGTACTCAACTAGCAGAACAAGTAAAGCTAACAATTGTAACACGGGAAATGTTTTGGTGGGTATAGTTTGATTGTATTTGTAAAATTGTCATCATGGAATAATATTATTTTTAAAGTAGGAAAACTTTTTTAATAATTGCAAGCCTGATTTCACTTGTGCAGAATTAGAAAACAAACGAGCATGTGTATACCTACTGAAATGCAGGAGGATTATGTTCCCTGCTGAGCAGTAGAATTAAATTTCAATACTTTGTTTAAGCGAAAATTATGGAAGTAGATAATGCTGCTGTCCCTGCGTTTGGAATGTCACTTTCTGCCCATGTATTCACATGCCCAGATTGGTCTCTCACTTAAATTAATTAAGGCTGACATGCAGACCACAACAGAAAGCAGTCTAGTTGGGGATGAAATTACCAGTCTGACAATATTTTTTGGTTGGTTTGAATGGCTGATTGTACTTGATATTCTCAGCCGCTACATAAAATCCATAAAATAGAGGAACTGCTGTGGCTGAAGGAACCTTTTTCATTTTCTGGCAGCCATTACATGCTGCCAGTACAAAACCACTTTTTTCTTAACAGTCCTTTCCCAAGCTCAAAAATGGATTTCCCCCCAGCCACTGTCATTCAATTATCACCTCAGGAAATGCAGAGATATAACTGATGATCCCTTTAAAACATCCTGCGGTATTCCACTCCTCCCATCCTTCATTTTTCTCCTCGCTCCAGTCATTAGATGTAACATTGCCGATGTATATTTTATAGGGTGACCCTGACGGCTGTCGCTTTGAGGGTGTGCAGAGATAATAAGATTGTGCATGTAATGAAGGGCAGATAAATAGGAAAATGTTTACAGGACGGAGTGTGGTAGTTCTAACAGCTTGATGGCTTGCTGCTTTCTCGTATACACGCCCACGTGAACCACCACCGATACCTTTGCTGTAAATAGTGAGAACGTGATGTATTATAGGCATTGTGATGTAGCCAGTAGCAGTGAATTTTTCCCCCCCCCACACCTGAACTCCAGCAATATGCAACCAAGAAATTTAATTATTGAGCTGGTACAAAGAGAAAGCGCAGTTAAAGGGATAATGTATCAGTGCTTGGCACCTTCATTGGGAAAATCCTGTTCCTTGTGCTCTGCTGCTAAATTGTCATTGGCATTGATGGAGAAGTGTAGGTGAAGGGGGAAAGCCATGACCCAGTGCAGACACGGAGAGCTCTGCTCCGAAAGCTGTTCTGAATACCTGGCATTGAATGGATCTGGGTGTTCGTCCCGCTCCCCTTTCTGTCCTGGTGTGCGAGCTCCAGTATTGGGAACTCGCAGTTAACAAGAGACCGGCAGTGGGAGATGCTGCGTGAAGCAGCTGGGAACGCCAGGACTTTGGTGTGGGTTGTAAAATGGAATGAAAGAGTTGCTGGCTCAACAAAATAGGAACTTCTCGCATCTTTGCAAAAGCATTTAATCTCCGTTCTTCAGAACTGCACCGTGCGTAGTTCCTATCCCGTGTGCGTTTGGTAGGGGTAGCGCTTTGGGCATCAAGGTGTAAGTGAAAAGGGAAAAAGGCTGAATGTTTGCCTTGGCTGGGAAGAGCAAATGGGTGTTGAGCAGTGGGTTGGAAGGATCCTGCAGCGTGTGCCAGCCCCAGCCTCAGTGGGCAGCGAGATGCCCTGGCTCCGCAGGGGCTAGATTGCGTTCTCCAGGCTCTGTCTGCATGGAGCAGTTCGTGCTCTGCGCCGGGTGGAAACATCACATCGGCGCTGAAGAGCTGGGCTCTGCTGGAATGGGAGACCCTCTGCGCCGCAGATCGGGCAGCTGAGGTGGTGGGAAGACAAGGATAGGGGGTGAGGTGAGGGGTAAGAACGTTAAATAGTTGGAGTTAAAAATGGTCAAGCGAATCAGGATTGCTGACCGCAGAAATTTTGATAGTGTAAATTGCAAAGGGGAACTGAGTAAAAAATAAATCTTTGATAAACGTGTATAAGGCAAGCAGGCTCTTAACTCTTTCACTATTTTGATAACCTCTTAATTGATCGAGTGCCGGAGATCCCCCTGGGATGTACCTGGTGACACTGGCAGTGGGTTTGCAGTGCTGGAGAGCCATTAAAATAGGCTCTAATAATTAATAATGGATGCAGCCAGCGGTCTGTGAGTTCCTGTGGGGATTAGGAACTCTGTTGATTAACAAAGAGGAGCCTCTGGAGGAAGAAGCCTTAATTACAAAAGCTTTCGTTTCATTCTGGTATGATGTACAGCTGGAGAGAGGGTCGGTGGCTTTTTAACTGGGGCTTAAAGCAGTGCGCTAGCGTGCTGTGCGTTTGTTTTTGTGGAACTGTTAAAGCTGGTACTTAAATCCCTAAAAATGAAGAAAAAAAGAAAAAAAAAGTAATTGTTTGCATAGAACAGCTAGCAAGGGTAAGTTCCATAATATGCTAATTATCTTATTTCCTACCAGTATATGCAGCCTTAAGGACAAACCCTGGAAAGGTTGGCAGATGAAATGCTTGCAAATGGTGAGTGAGATGTGGCACAGAGACACGTTAGTGGTGGTTTTTCAGTCTGTGGACAATAACATTGAGTTTTCTCAGTGGTTTGCTAAAACCAGGCAATCAAGTGGTGGGAATGAACCGAGAGCGTCCAACAGAAAGAAAAAGCAGCTGAAAAAGCAGCTGGTGTTGAGGGCAGAAGGCAGGCTGGGCTGTCGGGGAACAGTCGGCCAGCGCTGTGCTTAGGGTGAAGCCTCTCCAGTGGACCTGGGTTTGGGTTCGGAGGGAGCTGTAGAGCCTGGCTGTCGCCGGTGGAGCTGCTCACACAGGCTGAGGTTGATCCCTACGATTGCACTTCGCACACAGGGTTGGGCTTGGCCAGTTTACGCTGTAAAACTTCAAAAGGATGTGCTGTGACTTCACTTGGAAATACTTCATAGACTTTGGCATCAGATGGAAGATGCTGTTGGATGTTTCTGCAGATAAATGTTGCTTTCAAATGAGAGGTTATTTCCATCCTGTCTTGCGTATTTCTTTTTTCTCCCTGCTTTGCAGTCCCTGTTCCCGGTCTCTTTTCTGCTAGTGACTCCATCACTCTGTGTCTCTTGCCACTTCCCGTTCCCGTGTGTAATTTTGTTGGGAGAGTTGGGTTTCGTTTGCACTCCCCATTATGTCAATTTTTTAACAATTCTTTGCGAAGGTCTTTTCTCAAAGGTGTATTTGTGAATTATATTCTCTTGGAAGAATTACAGAAGTGATCTGTGTGTTTAGGTGACATGAAAAATGAAATTATTTTAGTCTCTTCACTGCTTGAGGAACTTGGCACTGAAATCTTCAGGTTCCAGACTTGTTTCAGCTCTACCGGGGGTGACACAGTTCTCTCTCGTCACCTGTTGGCTCACCGGCCCCTGGGAGATACCCAGATGAAAGCGTGATTTGTAGGAGAGGGAAGCTCGCTCTTCCCCTGCTCTGTAGAGGACCAGGCAGGGTAGCAGTGCTCATTTAGCAGGAACAATTAGAAGGCATAAAGCTATATCTGATTGCGGGTTTTTTCCACAACAAAATGAAATCCAGAAAATACAGATGGAGCCTTGGCTGGGTTCCCAGGAAATTCTGTGACTGCTCCTGTGCTGGGGGTAGACTGGCAGCACAGAAACCCAAGGAGTCAGCCGGGGTTCCTTACGTACCTGTCTCCTCTTTTGATTCCCACTTGGCCAGGCTGTTTTGCCAGGAGTTTCAAATAAAAACTGAAACCAGCTAGTTTATCTTGCTGTAGAACAAGGAGACAGAGTATTAGGACAGCCAGTCCTCTCCTGAAATTGTGGGTAGAGTTCTTAGCAGAGCCCAGGGAGGAGGCAGTGTTGCCATCCAAAGATAATAAATGGCTCGAGCAACTGCTAGATAAATGCCTATGCTTTAAAATATGCTAGGGAGCTGCGAAACCTGCAGGATGTTCCTTACAGAGCATCCCACGATCCTTAATGTCTCTTTGTAGTGTTAGTAAAAATATTGCTTGGTTTTTTAAAAGCCTCTCTTCACATTTCAGTAATGTTTCAGGTTATGCAGTATTCCCGTGCACCCAAGGTGGATGTTAATCAGCGCTACCGAGCAAGCTGCTGAGACTTATTGCTTAATTAGAAGATATGCAAACCTATTTGTCAGGGTTGGCAGAGGCACGTAGACCAAGCTGAAGATTGTGGAAGTGCCCAGGTTCCACTCTGAGCTGCACACAGCTGCTGTGCTTTCTCCTCGCTGCTGCGTTTTTTCAATACCTGGCAGAGACAAGAACTCCAGTTTTTCTCTCTCTGGATATAGGCTGGGTTGTCTCTAAGTCTCGGGAAGCAACCTGGAGGCGACAGAGTACCCGGGGCTGTGCTGGAGGGGTGCGCGGTGAGATCTCCGCGTGTGGAGTCCCTTTGGCAGGCGGGCGTTGGCGCAGATGTTGTAACCGAGGCTGGTAAAGCCGGGCGTTCAGTGAAGGGGGGAGCGCTGGAGACGGTGTTTTTACCACAGGACCTCAGTAATAGGGAGCATTAGCTAAATTGAGTTGGCTTAATAAAATCTTGATGCATTCCAGAAAGATTGTGAATTCATTAAGACCACAGCTGGACGATCTGTTCCCTCTGCTCTGCCAGGGCTGGTTTATAGCCGTTGAAGAGAGTTGTCATTTACCTTTTCTGTTTAATCACTGTAAAGCTATTCCTCCTCCCCCATGGTTTTTCTTTTTTTCTTTTTTTTTTTTTTTTTCTTTTTTCCCTGGCAGAGCGAGGAGGCTCTGGGGAAATTAAACAGCAATTATGATGTTTGCTCACTCAGTTATACCATAACAGATCCTTGAAGGTAAGTCGATGTGTTTGTGCGATTGGCTTCCACGGGCTGCAGCAGGGCTGGCAGAACCTCTCAGGTCCAGAAACGCGCACACACCGCCTTAATCCTGCGTTTACCTAAGGCAAGACTAAACACAGCCATGGGGCACAGCTTGGGTTGTGTATTTTACTTTGGCAACCACTGATAAGAAGTGAGAAACCAGGGCACGCGGCGCTTACGGGCGCTCAGTTTGCAAAGGGCACGGAAGGGTTAGCGAAGCCTGGCTTAGCGGTTGGTGGTGTGGCTTGGAGAGCTTGAGCGAGCTGCAAAAAACATGGGTGAGAGCAGTGGGAGAGGTAAGAAAAAGGTGCCACATGCCAAGGAAGTGATCTCCCAATAAATGCAGGTGACCCGTGCAGCACGAGCGGGAGCGCTGGGTTGGGTGGGGGCTGTTGGGCACTCCTGCGTCGGCTCAGCTCCAGAGCTGATGGCAGAGAAAGTCACTGCTGCACGCTCCTGCGGGAGGGGATCTGAACCATTTCTATGAAAATAATCCCTGGAACAGAGCTAGAAGGAAATGAAGCGTGACTTTTTTTAATGTACCTACAACATGGGGTGAAATGGCCTTGGCAGGAGGAGGCAAGAGATTGGAGGAGGTGTGAGCTTCGGATGTATTTTGGGATTGATGAAAGCCCAGCCGTGTGTTTTCGGTGAAGAACATGTCCCCTTCTTCTTGTGAAACTTCAAGAATGGGAAAGTGGATGTTCTCAAGGAAAGGTGGCATTAAAAGCCTGAACCGTGCTTCTTGTTTTGCTTTATATGTGTTTGATAAATTGCTTGAGACAGTTAATTGGATGTTAACATAGAAAAATTGAGTTGTGTTTGCAGAGGAGAGGGGTGGCAGTCTCTGAAGTCTGGAAACGAGGGGGATAGCACTCCCAGGTTGAACGGGTCTGATGATGGCTCGGTTGCTGTATCTTGTGTGGTTTTGGTGAGTGTTGCTAGCGATACCCAGCTCCTGGTGCAAAAAGCTCCCAAGGAGACCTGCAGTATATTCCAGGTTGTTAAATCAGGGCTGTTCCCGGGGTGCAGACCTGCTACCCAGAAGATCAGACTCAGCGCCGCGGCTCCCAGCCCAGCCCGCTGCCCACCTCCAGCCTGCCTGCGTCCGTCGCGCTGCTGGCAATCACGGCGCAGAGATGTGGGATGTGTTGACTCTGAGCCCTTGCGGTGAGGCGAGGTGAGAGCGCCAGGAACAAAATGATCGTTCCAGGCCATTCATGTCAGCAGCGTTTCTGCTTTTCTGTTTGCTCGCAAGCAAAACCAGCCGCTAATTTGCAAGGCAGCCTTTTGTCCAAGGGCCTTTTGATCAATGCTGGCCTGTGTTAATGTTTCAGTAGGCTATTGATTTCTGCAGCGGCTTTTGTTCCCTGAATTTATGTGCCGTGGGTTTCAGCGGTGCACTCTATGCATGTTTGATTAAAGTTCATTTGACTTCACTTGCAGCCAAGCTGGAAGCTGTTTTCCTCCCTGTTTGTAGAGGCAGCCTTTTGTCCAAGGGCCTTTTGATCAATGCTGGCCTGTGTTAATGTTTCAGTAGGCTATTGATTTCTGCAGCGGCTTTTGTTCCCTGAATTTATGTGCCGTGGGTTTCAGCGGTGCACTCTATGCATGTTTGATTAAAGTTCATTTGACTTCACTTGCAGCCAAGCTGGAAGCTGTTTTCCTCCCTGTTTGTAGAAGCAGAGCTTTCCTGATTTACTCCTTTGTGCTCACGCTTCTGCCACCCGTGCAGCCGCCACTATGCTGCTTCTAATCCTGCCAGCCTCGCTCACTCCAGAATTTAATCCCTTAGGTAGACAATATAATATTAGATAGCCAGGCAGCTAATAAGATCTGGGGTGGAATTTTTTCAGGGTAGGACGCGTCTAACCCGCGTGTCGGTACATACACTGTGCTCTGTGTGTGCTTCCTCTCTGAATTTGTTCCTCTGTCTTTGGCAGAAAGTTGAGTCATTACTGAGTCATGAAGCTGTGCGGTCTGACGATGAATTTGAAGTACAGAATGTTCTCTAGTCCTTTAATATATCCAGGCTTCATAGATGGGGTAAAAGTAGCTGCTGAATGAACTTCTATTTCATCTGTATCTGCAGGCAGCTGTGACTGCAGTTTGGGAGGGTCTCAGGAAAAAAAACCACATTATGATAATGAAGTTGGTGTTTTTTTAATAAATATACGCCATTTCCTTTTTAAAAGTTTGGTTTATGACATAGTGCTGTATAAGTAGTTAAACTTCCCTTGGGACCTGATGGGCTGGTGATGTGTAAATAGAGCTCAGATCGGTTCCCGTTTCTGTTTTATGACGGGGGGAAAACAGATCGGTTTGCACTCTGCTGTTGCCATGTGCCAGAGGACACGTTAATTCACTGACACAGAGACACGGGATTTACTGACCTGCTCCTTCGTGCTGGCACCTCAGGTTTGATATAAATGAATTTATCGGTAAAATGTAGCTGGTTTCGTTTGCAAGAGCGTTTCTCCCTCTGAAAAGCATTGCACAAGCTTTTCCACAGCGCTCTGCCTGCCTCCTGGCACGAGCTGTATCTTCAGCTTGACAAACAGTTGTGCTGGATGGACTTTGAACCCACTTAATGGACTCCCAGTAAATGTTATTGCTAAAGCAAACAGGCGCAGCGGGACATGCAGTAGCAGAGCAGGGTGCTGGGTGCAGACCTCTGTGTTCCTCCCGGATCTGACAGAGCTTGAATGCTCATCGCCAGCCTGCGCCCGTTTTAGTTTTAGATTCTCTTTAGGAAAACGGGGGTTTTTATTTCAAT
>NW_010098232.1:0-4580 GCF_000699245.1 Pterocles gutturalis
AGTCTTGCATTTGGGCAAGAACAACTCCAAGTACTAGTATAAGTTTGTCACTGACCTGTTGGAGAGTAGTGTAGGGGAGAGGGACCTGGGGGTCCTGGTGGACAGCAGGATGACCATGAGCCAGCACTGTGCCCTCATGGCCAAGAAGGCCAATGGCATCCTGGGGTGTATCAGAAGGGGGGTGGTCAGTAGGTCAAGAGAGGTTCTCCTCCCCCTCTACTCTGCCCTGGTGAGACCGCATCTGGAATATTGTGTCCAGTTCTGGGCCCCTCAGTTCAAGAGGGACAGAGAACTGCTGGAGAGAGTCCAGCGCAGAGCCACAAAGATCATTAAGGGAATGGAGCATCTCCCTTATGAGGAAAGGCTGAGGGAGCCGGGTCTCTTTAGCCTGGAAAAGAGGAGACTGAGGGGTGACCTAATCAATGTTTATAAATATGTAAAGGGTGAGTGTCAGGAGGATGGAGCCAGGCTCTTCTCTGTGACATCCAGGGATAGGACAAGGGGCAATGGGTTCAAGCTGGAACATAGGAGGTTCCACTTGAATATGAGGAAAAACTTCTTCACGGTGAGGGTGACAGAGCACTGGAACAGGCTGCCCAGAGAGGTTGTGGAGTCTCCTTCTCTGGAGACATTCAAAGCCCACCTGGATGCATTCCTGTGTGATCTGATCTAGGTGTTCCTGCTCTGGCAGGGGGATTGGACTAGATGATCTTTCGAGGTCCCTTCCAGTCTCTAACATTCTGTGATTCTGTGATTCATTTTTCAGCATTTGATATCAATATTCACCATATACAATCTAGTATAGTGCTCTATACTCAGTACTCACCTTCTTAAAATCTGTACCACAAGTTGCTGTGTGTGTGTGTGTGATTTTTAATAGAAGTATTATGCATAATTAGAACTGATAAATAAGCATTGGCAATTAGAGGAACCTTAAGCAATTTTTCACCCTATCTGAACAAAATGACTAAACTGCAAGTGACAAGCTTGTAAATTAAAAATCTGAAAATATAAAAACTTTATTACAAGTGTGTCATTTGTGAATAATTTAAGTGGCGTATAATTAGATATAATTAGATATGCAGTCACTTTATTATGGTTTATTTGTTCCTGGCTCATAAAGACTTTTTATCGTGAAAAACTCACTAACTGCGACATTTACTGTAGAGCGGCCATGATAGGAAGTGTTGAAACCTTGCCACTAAAGACTTGTAAAACTACTTGAGAGAAATTACACAAACAAACTACCCTAGAGGATGCTTGCAGGAGTTATGTTTGGAAGTGGTACAGACAGTTAATTTGTGAAAACCAGCTTTCTGTCATTGGCAAGAAAGTCTTGCTTTCCTTCTTTTTGTTTTAGTTCATTGCACAAATCATTTAACTTTTATTTGGAAATGAAAAAGAACTAGGCTTAGTTAGTGCACTAATGACTAACTGTATTGGGTTTACATGGCAAGGTTTTGACAGCAGAGGGGGCTGCAGGGGTGGCCCTTGGGAGAAGAGACCAGGAGCTGCCCCCATGTTGGACACAACCAGTTCCAGCCAGCTCCAAAATTGACCCGCTGATGGCCAAAGCTGAGCCCACCAGTGATGCTGGTGGCACCTCTGTGGTAACATATTTAAGAAAGGGTAAAAGATGTCACATAGCAGCTGTGAGGGAGAAGACTGAGAAAATGTGAAAGAAACAACCTTGCAGAAACCCAGGTCAGTGAAGAAGAAGGGGAGGTGGTGCTCCAGGTACTGGAGTAGAGATTCTCCTCCAGCCCATGGTGCAGACCATGGTGAGGCAGGCTGTGTCCCTGCAGCCCGTGGAGGATCACAACGGAGCAGAGATCCTCACTGTAGCCTGTGGAGGACCACACGACAGAGTGGATGTACCCTGAAGGAAGCTACAGCCCGTGGAGAGGAGTCGACACTGGAGCATGCTCCTGGCAGGACCTCCGGCCCCTGTGGGACCACCCATGCTGGAGCAGTCTATTCCTGAAGAACTGCACTCTGTGGGAGGGGCTCCACACTGGAGCAGGGGAAGAGCATGAGGAGGACGAAGAGGCAGTGGCAAAGGGTTATGAACTAACCACAACCCCATTCTCTATCCCCCATGCACAGCTTTAGGGGTAAGAGGTAGAAGGGTTGAGAATGAAGAACTGAAGTTGAGCCTGGGAAGCAGGGGAAACTGTTTGTACCTTTGTTTTGTTTCTCACTATCCTACTTTATTTTTAATTGTCAATAAAACAAATTATTCTTCCCCAAGTCAAGTGTTTTTCCCTTGACGGTAACTTGTGAGTGATCTCCCTGTATTTATCTTGACCCACAAGTGTTTTAATCATATTTTCTCTCTCTGTCCTGATGAGGAGGAGTGAGGGAGAGGCTTGATGGGAACCTGTCAGCCAGCCAAGGTTAGCCCATTACAACAATGTAAAGTTTAGGCATATAGAACTCTAGCTTGAGACTTGGGGATGAACTCACTGACCTCTTCTGATCTGTTTAATTTCATTATCGTTCAATATACAGAAAGAAACTTGGTACTCCCTAAGATGAACTGGATTGCTCTTCATATCCTCAACCAGCAGAAACCCAGACAGAACTGTAGATATAGAAAATATGTAGGTTCTAGTTTTAGCTATTCTTTCCAACTTTACTCCTTTCATCTTCTGCCCTCTGACGCCTTCCTCCACACTTTCCTCTCCATCCCCCAGCCCATCTCCAGGATAGAGGCACTCCTCTGTCCCATCTCTGTCCTTGCCACCTCCCTTGTGTCTCCAGGCACAGAAGGAGTTCTTGGTCGTTCAGGCACAAGAAGAAGGAAAAGGCAGTAGGACAAATGAAAGTTCCGTGAGGGACAAGTTCAAGACAAGCCTTGCTAAATTAACCTTCTTGAGCTTCCCTCCAGATCTGTTTGTGATGAACAAATGCAGAAATCCTGCAGATATAATAGTATCTTCACCATACTTTGCAGATATACTGAACTAGAACCACAAGATAATGAGAAGCTGTTGTTAAAGACACTTGTATAAAACAGCATAACAATACTGCAAACGTCATTTCAGTTTAGATCGATTGTGTCTCTTACACACGGATCTGCCAACAGTCTGTCCCAAAACTTTTCTTAAGCAAATAAAGTGCCCTTTAATGCTTCGGTATAAATACTATGCCCAATTTTTCTTTCTGTGTAACCAATGCAACTGACTCACTCTGAACAGTGAAGAAATAATTTTAATTTACATTTAAAATTCTTCTCAAAGCAACTATGGATTTAAACTATACCAGTTTTCTCCACAAAATGGTCCTAGATTTCACAGTCTTGTTTCACAGTAAAATGTTTACCAACTTCTTTTTCCCTTATCTTCCTTTGCAGTCTTGCATCTCAGGGACCACGCTATGATCCAGCCAAGCTCTGCTTCCAGCACTGGCCATTGGTACTTTTCTGAACAATTGTACGTTACAGCAGTCCTTGGTTTGCTGTAAGTTAATCCCATCTCCAGAGCTGCAGACAGAGTTTCCACACTGAATAGAACATAACGTGCCTGGTTATCCTCGATCGCTTCAGCCTGTTCCAGCTCCTCTGTGTTTATGGATATATAGTGAACCACACTTAAGACATCATTCTCTTCCAGTAAATCCATAATACATGGTCCACACTCCACATGAGTGTACATGTATTTCATAACAGTCCTGATGAATCTTAATAGCTGTAATTTCACCATTTAGCAGAGGAAAGAGCTGCAAAGCACTAAGTAGCAACTTGATGTAAATTGTCAATAACATCTGCAATGCCATCAATCTGAGCAGTTAAATTGGGGATGCTTTCCTCACAGTCTTGCTATACCGGAAATTAGGTGTCGAAGGCTCTCAGAGGTGTAAAATGAAAACAAAGCACACTGTAACATAAGACATGTGTGACACAGAACATAATGAAGAATTGTGTCAGCTACTGACAGAATTAAATGTATTCAGAAACATCATGCTTCTTTTCATCTTTTCAAAAATGTAGTTGCTGTGCTAATGAGTGTGTGAGTTAAGTTACGAATTCAAGGAAATATTGGGGGAAAAAAGTGATACATACCCTGACTCCTGCCAGTGAAGAAATAAGAACTTCAGGTTATCAAAATCCTTATGATTTCTCTCATTTCAACTTCAGCCTTGCATGACCAAAATCATTACGACTGTTCTTCCATGAATCACACATATGAAAAAAGTAAACACTTCCAATTAATTTGAGTACGTGTATGTCTCTCCTGATATCTCTACTTTTTTTTTTTTTTTTTTTTACATTCTTTCAAAGTGTCAGTTGCATCTTTTTTACTTTAGCTGTAGGGTTAATATGCTTTCACCTTTCTCCAGTAGTTTGTTGGGGGTTTTTTTGTTGCTTGTTTGGTTTGTTATTGCTTTGGGGGTTTTTTTTGGGTTTTGGGGTTTTTGGTTTTTTTTTTGTTTGTTTGTTTGTTTGTTTTTGTTTTGTTTTGTTTTGGTTTTTTTTTAATAATCATGTGCTTTGGAACAGCGGAATAGCTTGTATGTGTTTTTGTTAAAGTATACTGCAGCATTATCTTCTATGGTTCTATGATGTCTTGCTTCCCTAC
>NW_010098232.1:4611-18397 GCF_000699245.1 Pterocles gutturalis
CATTTTATATAGCTGCAATGTTTTCTTGTTATTTACAACTTATTTCAAATCAATAACGGTTGCTATGTTAAAGTATATGTTTGGTTCCTTTTATGTGTCCAGGATGAAAAGTAAAACTGTATTGAAATCTGATCCCAGATTCTTCATATTGCCTCCAATCTGAATTACTGTTGCTTGAGGGGTTTTTTATATTCTTCAGCTACATTGTAGCCTCACTAATAACTTCAGTTAATTTTCAAAGTGAGATATTAAATATGATGTATTAACAATACCACTAAAGTTTTAGAGTGCTGGAAGTGAACGGAGGAGGTTTTTTTATTTGGATGTATAATAACGTTCAAATAACTAAATAAATAAATAAAGGGAGTTCAGAACTGGGAGTTGATGTGATTGATTCACAGCCCAGAATCCTTTATCTAAGACTCAAATTATTCCTTCTAGAAATGCAAGAAAGGTCACTTTTTCCTTTTCTTTTAGTACTACACTAGTGGTTCAGTGTATACTCATATATATGAACTTAGAGAAATCACTTTAAGAACTTGAGACTTGGAACCAGTCCACTCCTCAGCTTTGTGGGTTTTGAACTGACTTCTTCCATCTCCCATAAAAGAAGTCATTCAGCAAGCTATAGGTACATATGTCCCTCCTGTTCTGCAAGGAGAGAGTTGAAAAGTTAGTGTAAGGTCAACGATTACTGTGAATCCTACATTCTGTTCCTGGTAACCTTTGTGCATTTTATTCAGATGATTTCACATAGAATACAGAAAAAAGAATTGATCAAGCAAAAGAACAGGAAAAATATTAAAAAAAAAAAAAAAAAAAAAAAAAAAAAAAGAGGAAAAAACCTACAGAAAGCCCAGAAGTTCAGAAAGCCCCCAACTTCTGACAATGCCTGTTTCTGGGAGCAAAAGCTCTAACCTCTTCTATCATCCAGCTGGGAGTCCAGACAAAGAGGATTTCAACTGCTGTGTTCTACTGAACCCTCTTTTACAAGTCCATGTTACATATGCCTATCGAGAGGAGGGGAGAAAATGAAGGGTGCCACAATCTTCCTAGACAGAGGTAGTTCTGGGTTTGTGTCTGTATGTTTTGCAGGCACATGAGAGCTGATCATGTAGACTTAGCATGTACAGACAGCTGAGAATTTACAAATGTACATAAGACATTAGGAGGAAGGAGCCTCACAATTTGAGGTGTGAAATCTGTTTCCACTGAAATCCCCAGCAATTTTTCATGGATCTTAATGGAACTTGTTCTTGTTCAGGAACTTCTGTAGCCGAAACAGTCATAGTAAACATTGCCTAAGAAAAAGGAAAAAGAAAGTTCTGAATTTTTGTAAGGTTCTTTTTTTTCTTTCTTCTTTTTTTTTTTTTTTTTTTCTTTTGTAAACTACCATCAACAAACAACAAAGCAAATTAGTTTCTCCCGTCGTTAAAGACTAGTACATAGTTACTTTTTTTTTCTGTCCTCTGGAGCCCTCAAGAATCAGGTAAGTTTAAATCTTCTAGCTGGTTAACTCTATTTCCTCTAAGTTTCTTTCTCCTCTGTTGTGAAAGTTGCTGTACAAATACTTTCCCATAAGGTGCAACTGATGTATCAGAAAAAAAACAAAACCAAAAACAAAAACCAAAAATGTTTTATTTCCTGCAGTCTCTTAGGGTTCTAGGTCTGCATATCCACGTTGTGTCTTTGCCAGTAACAAAGTTCAAACTAGTTGTTGGGTGTACATCATTGATTCATAGATAGCGAAATGCTGGGGGACTTTGCATCATGTGCAACTTCAGGCTAGCTGCAAGGCAAATTCCCATCAAAAAGAGCCCCTCTTCAATACTAAAATACACTTAGAGTTCACTACTTAGACAGAAGAGTAGTCTTTAATCCATATTTTCTAGTACCCCTACATACATATGATGGAAAACAGTCCAACACTGGGGTAATTTTATTTGGAAAATAAAGTATTCTGTGCTTTACTTTGTGACCTGTGCCAAGGACAAAACAATGTTACCAAGCATATAAAACCCCTAACATACAAAAGGTGTTTGTAGAGTTTCTCTATGTACTCATGGGAGTCTCCAAAGCCTGTGTAACCCGCCTTCCAAACAAAGAGTCATTGCAGAGACCAGTTCAGTCACTAACACTACAATACAATCTCAATGCATATGCATTGGTCTGTTGTTTCATCCAAATTATTTTTATTACCTTGTTCTGTCTCTTTTACTTGTGCATCTACATCTATCTACACCTTCTCTTCAGTGAAAAGAATACACGGGCAGTTTCTATGGTAAGCATTGTATATGTCTTCCACCTGTTCTTCTACCTACTTCTAGAACATCTTTACTTCTCATTTTATTCAAGACAAGGTATATTCAACTTATGGTTGCTTCAGAATGGCATAAGGAGAGAGTATATGCACTTCTTGTTTGGATTATTGCAAACAAATAAAGAAACCTGGGCTATATTTTGCTCTCAGTTATATTTTTAAGCCATACTCAAGTTATGAAAAAGCAAATAAAAAAAGATGCTCCATTATGTGTATTTTCCTGCGCTGTCTTCCTCATCAGTGACGGCAGTAAGATATTTTATGTAAGTAAAGATAATATTTTATTACTTGGTGTAGGTGTTTTAATGCCTACAAAGATTAATCTGTTTTTAAATAAAATAACCTTAGCAATGCCTTATAGCTGAGTTTAGAGTAATTTCGATTCATTTTGTTTCCTTTGAGGGTTTAGTCATATCATCTAGTCACAGCAGATATAAAGGAAATCTACAAACACCATTAGGTTTAAAGTTATGACTCTTATTGTCTATCATTCAAACATAAAAAAAAAAGCTATATCAGAAAACCAGACCACAAGTCAAATATTTCTTGTATCTCAGGATGAAGTATAAGCTTCTAACTCCTCTTAGCTTACATAAAATGCTTTGCACTTCAGATGAAAATCCCTACTGATTTCTTATTTCGCCAAGTATCAACTAGTCTTCCATCAATTACTAACAAAAAGATATGGCTTCCAGCTTCCTAGGCAGAAATCTAATATCAGATTTCTGTGGAAAAAAAACAAAGTTATTAAAGTTATTAGAAGGAGTTAGACGTAGTTGAATGTATCAGTTTTAACTGCCTGCACACATTATTTTTTTATTATGATTTTCCCTTGCACAGATTTTTAAAGAGCCACAAGTCCATTATCTGATATATGGAGTGGATCAATTGCTGCACAGTTTGTGGGATGACTGTACGAAGCTTTTTTGTTAATTATTTTAACCTTAATTTTACAAAGAAGAATACTAGCTTTATGCCTATTGAAAGATAAATCACTTCCAACAAATGACAGAATCTGAGCATTTACATGTAAAGACAACATTTCAAAGCTATAATGATTTTCTATTTTTTATGAGCTCCATATATAGCTACACTGTGATGCACGCAGTCATGGTTCGTTTCTCCTCTTCTTCACATTCTATCTTCATTTTCTTTAACAATGACAGCAATCAACTGACAGCATCAAACTTTTTTTAAATTCAAACTGAGCAGTTTTTTAACCCCTTTATTTTCAGTTGTTCCAATGAGTTAAGAATCTGTTTGGCATTTTTAAAATCTATATTAAAAATAGATTGAATATTCAAATTATGTTGCTACATTCAAATGTTGGATTACATGTTATTTGTCTTTCTATTCTAGATAAAACCCTTGTAAATAAGCCTAAAAATAGATGTAATTAAATTAGTTTGGTGTTTCTAGTTACCACACAGTGTGCTATGTTTCAACATTATAGCCAGTTCACCTATGCTTAGTTAGTCTTGTAATTCTGTTAAAGGAAAGTAGCACTTAATAATTTGAAAATATACTGTGCTGAACATACTGTAGCTGATTTTTTTGCTTGCCTCACAGACTGTAACATAGTACAGCATATGGAAATGAGTACTGACAGTGATACTTTTGGTCCTGAACTATCAATTATTATTACAAGTCTACTGAAACTTATGGGTCACTAACAACAAACACCAAAATTATTCCTTCTTTAATAAGTATTAGTTTTTAATAACTAGCAGACTTAATAAATAGTAATAGCTTTTAAAGAAAAAAAAATGAAATTTGTTTTGGTTGTATTACCTTATTTCATCAATGAATGAAATCTGTTGGATGACTTTTCAGTGACATATTTTATAATCTTTTCAGTAAAATATATTGGAAAAGTCCTAGGAAAAAGCCTTTTAGTGCAAATTATTTTGCAGTTTTGTTTCAAAAAATAATTGGACTCATATGTAGAAAAATATCTTTGCTACACTATGAACTTATTCTAAAAGTCTATGCTAATCACTATAGAAAATTTATAGAGTGTCCAGAGAAGAATTAAGTTAACCTACTGCTAATGGCAAAAATCAGATACATAAACGTATACATCTAGTGATATTTTCAGTGCTGTGTAGCATCCAGTTTTCCATTCCAAAAGAGCATGTGTCCCCCGTAAGTTCCATATCATTTGACAGCCACCTAAAATAGCTCATATTCCTTCACAGAATTATAGAATGATTGAGGTTGGAAGTGACCTCCAGAGCTCATTTGGTCCAACCCCTCTGCTCAAGCCACCTAGAGACCCTTGCCCAGGTGGCTTTTGAACATCTCCAAGGATGTTCAGAAAAACCTGTGCCAATGCTCACTCACTCATAAAGGAAAAGTGTTTCTTTGTTCTCAGACAGAGCCTCCTGTGTTTGTTTGTGCCCATTACCTCTGGTCCTGTCACTGGGCACCAGTGAAAAGGGGATGGCTCTGTCCTCTTTGCACCCTCCCTTGATGCCTTTGCACACACTGATGAGAGCCTGAGCCTTTTTTTCTCCTGGTGGAGCAGTCCCAGCTCTCTCAGCCATTCCTCATAGGAGAGATGCTCCAGTCTATTAATCAATTTAGTGACCCTTTGCTGGAGTGCCTCTAGTAGCCCCATATGTCTCTTGTACTATGGAGGCCAGAACTGGACACAGTATTCCAGATACTCAGTACAAGCCTCACCAGTGCTGAGTAGAGAGGAAGAATCTCCCTTGTTCTTCTGGCAACACATCTCCTAATGCAGCCCAGGATACTGCTGGCCTTCACTGCTGGCTCATATTCCACTTGGTGTCCATAGAGACCCCAAATCCTTTTCTGCAAAGTTGCTTTCCAATTGGTGGTCCCCCAGCCTGTTCTGGTGCCTGGAGCTGTTCCTTCTCAGGTGTAGGACACTGCATTTCTCCCTGTTGAACTCCACGAAGTCCCTGTCAGACCCTTTCTTCAGCCTGTTGAGGTCCTTCTGAATGGCTGTACAATGCTATGGCATATCAGCCACTCCTCTCAGTTTGGTGTCATCTGCAAACTTGCTGAGGATACAATTCTGCCCCATGATTCAGATGATTAATTAACAGAATTGGACCCAGTATTGACCCCTGGGGTACAATGCTAGTGCGGCTACTAACAAGACTTTATGCCACTTATTGCCACCCTCTGGGCCCAGTCATTCAGCCAGTTTTGCATCCACCTCACTGTCTGTTCATTCAGCCCATATCTCACCAACTTCTCCACAAGGAATTTATGGGAGACAGTGTTGAAAGGCTTAATGAAGTCTAGGCAGACGATATCCACTGCTCTCCCCTCATCTACCAAAATAGACACTTAACTGCAGATTATCTGGCTTCTAAAGCATGGCTTCTGCTTTGTTAATCCATGTTAAATATTCCTTACCACCTTCAGGTCCTTCATTCGCCTGGAAATGGTTTCCAAGTCTAGTTGTTCTGTCACCTTCATAGGAGGGAATTTAACAAGGAACTTCTAGAATAAGAATACTAGCTAAAGAACAGCATAATTGTAGCACTTGCCTAGCTTGCATTTCTGAAAAAAGTTCCACTGACTTAATTGGACCTATGATATTTTTTACCAGTTGAAGGAGGTTTCAATTCTAAGATTACTGTTGAGTGAACCCATTAGTCCTCCTTCTGCCTCAATTGCCAATCTAATAAGATAGATTAATATTTCACATTCTCAAACAGATAAACATATTTTCAGATGTTCTGATAATGAAGCTTTTATCAGATACTTAGAAAAATAGCGTGAAGGCTAGTATCAAATAACATAAAAACCAAATGAAAATAAACTACTGAAATGGAATTCCTACTAGACTGTTGATTTTATTGATACACAGAGTAATAATACATACTAAGAGATTCATGTTCCTATATAATAAATTTTGTTTCACAAACATCCTAGAATTTTCTAAATAAAAGCTCCTTAAAATTTTAATGACATGTTTACATACTTTTAAACTTACAGAATGTCACTTAAATTCGCATTTTATTTTTTTCCTCGTGGTACTTTTTAGTAGCATTTAAGAAAATATTTTGGCTAAACAAAGATGAATTACAATAAAAACCTAATATTGCAGGATCACAACATGATGTTACGGAAAACGTGAAGTAAACTAGTTTTACAATGACTTGTTTATAAAAATTATATATATATATATCTTTTCACAGATTTTTTAAAATTTACACCATTTTTTCATCTTGGAATGTTTCTCAGCTCAAACTGAAGTGATGCACAAAGTAATTATTTTTTTGCCTAAGTTAGTTGTACAAAGATTTATGATAACCTCATACACATCTGAAGCTTGTGAATATATTTCTTACCACTATAGCATTATTCCTGCACAGAGTCCTCACAAGCACTGACTAGATTCTACTAAAAATATAGGTAGAAAAAAATCAAGGCCTGTATAGGGCATGAGTTACCTTTCTTTTCATCTGAAGACTGTTAGAATTCAAGAATCAGCTACTGCACACCCTTTGTTTAAGAACTCAATGTCCACGATTTAGGAAACTGAATACTTCTCCTAAAACCAGCATTTTTTTTCTCATTAATGATGTATAGTAAAAAAAAACTGTGAAATAAATCCTTCCTGGTGCAATTTGCAAGATCACAAAATATTCAGATCTCAAGGAAGTTGAATTACCTTGATCTAGCTTCAACACCTGATAAAGAACTACTTCCCAGATGATTGCATTTTTGCTTCACAGTATTTCTTCATTTAGATGGCAGTTTCATCTGCAAAATGCTATATACTTTTTTTTTTCCCCCCCCTTTGTAAAGTTAGAAGAAATCACTGTTGAGAGAGGAAAAAAAAAAAAAAAATCCAAGGCCAGTAGGCATCTTTTGTTGGAAGAAGGCACTGCAGCATTTAAGAAATAAGGGGTGCATTCCAGCTTGCCCTCATCTGTCAAGATGGCTTTGTTAGCAGTACAAAAATCAGTCTTAAATCATGCCTACCCAATAGAGATTGCAGATTTCAAGGGTATAGAACAAGTAGACAAATATCATTCAGCAAATAGCTCCACCAGAGGTCAATAGAAAAGCCATTGCACTAGGCGTTAGGGCCAGACAGGTCCACAGGCATTAACTGCATCAGCAAATAGAAATTTAGAACTATTATATCAGGTCATTATCATTTGATTTCATGTCAATTCAGATATACTACAATCCCGTGTTTTGGAAAAACGAGCTATTTCTATTTTCTCCAGCAATTTACAATAAATTGTTCTTAAATACACACCACTGAGTACTTTTTCTATCTTCTCTATTTGCTAACTAGATTTGAATCCCGGTATTCTGCACATTTGCAGCAGCTAATATCTTGGGACTAAATTTTTTTCATACTTTAATATTCACTGCAGGGGAAAAATATTGTAGATATATTTGCAATAATTTCACAAACATTACAGCCCTTTCATCTCTTTCATGGTTTTGTGCTGTATCTGCCAGTAAAGCTGATACTGCAACTTAACATCCTGAAATATACATTTCTAATGCTCAGTGATCCATAGTGGTGAAACTATCAGATCAGGAGGAGTAAAACAACCTGTCTCATGGAGGTCACCATTATGTGCAACCACTAACAATATCTGTATCCTGACCATCTTCTTGGAAGATGGTAGAAACATTAGGTTGTTCCTATTTCATTCACCGCGGAGTGAGTTAAGAGACATTAACAATAGTTTCATTATTAAGAAGATGAAATCAAACTTCAAGTCTCAAAAGAACTTTAAGCCTTTCACAGAGAAAAAGTTAGTGAACAAAATTCTGCATCTGATATTGTGAGTGCTATTACACTTACCAATAAATCAAAGCTTTAGGAAAAGTCCATTTGGACAAACAGAAATATGTATTAAATAAAGAGATGATGTTCCACAAGCTTTGATCATAGAGATAGAATGAACTTTTGCAAATCTATTTTAGATCAAATAGACACAATAATATCTGGTGTATGGCAATGTATCAGGAGATTATTAAAATTAGATTTTTTGCAAGAAATTCTGTGGTAGTTCAGTCCATTTCTTTCCCAGTTCTTTGACATGTTCTCTGTAAATTTTCCTTTATCTCTTTCTGTATTACCTGGGCCATCTCCTATAATTCCTCACAGCTTTTTCAAAGTAAGTTTCTAAGGAACCATATTTAGCAACGAAGTCAAGCAACTTCTTACACTCCCCTTTCTCCATTAGAGTATGTTTTCTCTATTTTTCTGAAGGCTGCAGTGACTTTTTCTGCCAGAAAGCATGTCCACGTAAGCTCCTCGAGCTGAACCAAGAGAAAATTCCTTGTTAGCTTCAAGGGGTGCAAAAATAATTGAAACAGAATAGAAAAATTTCAAGAAATAAATCATTAGCTCATTGAGTTCACCCTGGGTAGCTGTGTTCCCTGATGCCTAGAATAATTTAAAGCTTTATAAATTTTATATAAATCACATGTGACTTTTTTCCTACTACTTCCTTTCCCAGAGTGCAAGTAATTTTTTATTTACATTTTGTGGAGATTTATCCTTGTTTTAAGTCCTTTTCATTTCATTTCCTAAACTAAAGGTTTGTACATGGTACCTGTTTAGCTTATGGTGCTAGACTGAGCCCTGCACGTTACGCTTTGCAACAGAGAGAATAATAAAATTAAACAAAATTTCACATGTCCTAATGTTTTTATACTTTCCTGGTATATGTTACCCATACACTTGGCTGTTGGAACCCTTTGGATTCAAGTAAGACAGGAGTCAAATTCTTCAAAGGCCATCAGTACTTTTGAGTTTGCAGTTTTACATTTCACAAACTCTGGTGGAAAATAATAGAATTAATTATGTATTTAGATACAGCATTATGTCTTTTTGACTGAGTGCAGAATTTGGCAATGACTATGTTCCCCAGCTTTGAAACAACTTCTACATTTTTCTTATACGGTTAACATATTAATACAGAATGGTTAAACCTATAAGGGTATTTAAATAATATGTAAAAGCTAAATAATATAGGAATTCGTAGATATCTGAACATTACCATGAATCAATTCTGGACATAAGCATTTAAGACTGACATGAAAACATTCTACATCCCTAACTCTGAAGTGAAACAATATTTTGAAATAATCTGACTATCATTATTCATGACTTAATGTTCTTAATAAAAACATTACAAGAGTATGTGATTACAGAATTTATAACTGTCTTCTAAATATACTGAAAGCTGTTGTTTTTTTTTCTCTTTTTCATCCCCTATTACTTAGGAAAAAAATATAAATATTTTCCTTTTTTTTTTAATAAATATATGTTCCTATTAAAAGAGAAATTGAACAATGATTGGTTTTAATGCTTAACTATATACAAGTGCATTTTCAAATCAACTAAAATGTCTTCAGTGGGATTCAGTAAGCAGTTACTTCTCTGTCATTTAAACATTTATCTACCACAACGACTATGTCTGTGTGACTAGTTTGTTACAAAAGACCTTATTCTAATAAGTTATTATAAGACCATTTAAGTTTCCTTCTTTTCCAAGCTGTTTGCCTGGCAATGGAATACCTTGAGGCACCCTCTGCCTGACAAAGCTCCTTCTCAGCCGGAAGTTTGGGCCTTGTCTGAGCACTCCCTGCACCCCTTGCTGTGCCCAGGCTTCACATCCATGTAAGGAAAGATACCGTGTGTTGAAAAAAAAGATGCACAAGGGTAAAAAACCTTTAAAACAACATGGGGGAAAAAGTGCCAAAGAAAAAAATATGTCAATGATTACAAAAAGTAGCAGTGTTGCAATCCTTTCAGGATTTTTATAGGGAATTTGGTATAAAAGTTGTTCAGATAAAGACAGAAGAAGGGAAAACTGAATATGTAGTTTTGATGGCCATACTTTACCCTAAAAATGACCACTAAGGAGAGCATTAAATAGTACATTCCTTTTTTGAACACTAGAAGATTTTAGAAATCATTTGACAGTCTTAGATGTGGAATGTCATTAAATACTACACTATGCTAGAAGAATAATCAATAATATTATGAAGGTTTTATCTGAAGAAACAGGTCGTACAGTCAAAGTAAATTAACACTTAATGGCACTATGTTTTTAGGGGGGCATCCTGGTTTCGGCTGGAACAGAGTTAACTTTTTTCATAGCAGCTAGTAAGAGGCTGTGGTTTAGACTTGTGCTGAGGAGAAGGCTGATAACATACTGGTGTTTATAGCTGCTAACAGGACAGTCAAGGACTTTCCAGCTTCTCTGCTGTGCCAGTGTCTGCAGGGGCAGGAGAAGCTGGGAGGGAGCACAGCCCACAATTACTAGCCCAGGATTTGACCTTAGGTTTAGGACTGAGACCCAAAGTGGACAATGGTATATTCCATATCGTGCATGTCATGCCCAGTATAAAGATGAGAGTCTGTCCGGAAGAGCTGTCTCTCTGGGCTGCCCCTCGCTCTGGGTCAGCTCTCTTTCTGGGTTGCTCCACTCTCAGGGTCGTCTCACTCTCTTGGTCGGCTCTTGGTCTCTTGCATGCTTAGGCTCGTATTTCTTTTCTGGGATTGTGGTTTCAGGACTCTCCCTGCTCCATGATCTTTAGCTGGGAACAGGCTGAGCCTTAAGTCATTGGATTGTGAGCCACTGCACTGTGTATCGTTCATTTGTATATTTGTATATTATTATTATCGTTACTATTTTCAATTTTATTGCAGTTCAGTTATTAAATTGTCCTTATCTCAACCCACAAGCCTCTTTTCCCTTTACCCCTTTAAGACTCTCGCCAGTGCCTGGGATGGGGGAGGGTGAGGGAGCAGTTGTATTGTTTTGCTGCTAGCCAGGGTCAAACCACAACAATGGCTTTCAAGAAGAGGCATTTGGTACACAAAGAGGTTCTGTTGATAATGGAAGTATTTCACTGCTGAAAAGCTCTGCTGTCTTTTGAGTGCAGAGCACTTCCCTGTAAATAATTTTTTTATAATAAAAGTCATACTCTAAAGTTTGGGGGTTGTACATATCTAAAGTTATATATCTAACTCATATATCTCCTATATATAAAATTAATGAAAATGTAGATACCGCAATATCCAGAACTTTTCACATAACCAGAATGGGGAACTAAAAATGACAAATACATTTGTTAGTACAGAGCTAAAATTATCATCTTAGTAATGATTAATTACTAGATTTTTTAAGTGGAAAGTTTTTTTTAAGAGTGAGCTTGTAAATCTGAAAACTACCTTTAAACTGCAAGTAATTCTTCCAAGTTGGGTAATGTTATAAATTATTTAGCCTCAATCAGGATTCCAATTAAAGTTATCAATTTATTAAAAGAAAAGAAGCTAACAGAATAAAGAATAGAAGCAAGCAAACAGGCCCGGGCACTCCGGGAGCCACCGCTCCGCCAATACGCGCGCCAACAGTTCCACTTTTCCGTTTATGTTACTTCTTCTTGTTGCATATTCATGGAGAGGCGGGTCCATGTAAATGAGTCTCTGCGCATGCTCTCTTCGCCTTCTAGGACTTTCTGGTGGTCACTCGGAGGTTCTGCCTCTCTGTGTTACATATTCATAATAACAGGCGGGTCTATGCAAATAAGTTTCAGGAACTTTCCAGACCCTCCACACGCACTTTTCAAACTTACTTAACACTGTGTAATTAACAGCTTAACAACATTAAATTGGCAACAGGACATGAACTATATACATACCATTCCACTACCCACGATTATACAGGAACAATCAGAATAATCAAAGATCACCCTCACAAAGAGGGTGACGTCCCATTATATGGTCTCATTGTTTCATATTGACATGAATCAAGTGAGCATATCTCACAGGTAACATCTTTATTGCACTGATGTCAATGACAAAAAGCAAACATTCCTAACTTCTAAAATGAAGTAGTCCAATTCTGCTATATACTGTTGCCTTTTGTTAGATTTATATGGAACAGTATTGGTTAAGAAACTGCTTCATCTGTGGTGTCTCCCGGTTTTCAGTTTCTGTTCTTCCCCTTATAAGAGTGGCTATCTTTGCTTATAAAGCAAATATTCAGCACATAGTAGCTAGGTAAATGGAGCATTGAATATATTGGAGTTTGTTATTACCTGAAAAAAAATATGGCAATTGACAGATATGTACTTTTCTTTTCTAGGCATCTGCATAGTATTTGTGAAGCTAAACACAGAGCTTAAAAAGGTACGATATCTTTGCAGCTGTGGCATGCTGAGAGAAGAAACAAAACAGTGAATATAAAACAAACAAGGGCTAAGAAAGGCTTGTTAAAAAAATACAGTGCTGATCATTTATCAAACTATTTATACTATTAAAAAATAGATACTACTTATACTATTAAAAAATGGATACTGAGGTCCAGTTTCCTGCCAAGTTCTAATCTCCTCAATAAAATATGCAATTTCATTCTCTTAAAACTGAAGCATAGACAAAAAGTCTATTTAATGACCACGAGTGAGGTAATAGCTAAAAGTCAAACTGAAATCAAGGTTGTTTATCCCACACTTCTGAGAGACAACTTTTACAACTAGAAACTTTAAAAAGCCAATTAATTAATGTACTGTTGCAACTCTCCTTTGCTTTGAAATGACAGGCTTATGTTTCAGTTTTTACTAGAATACTCCTCAAGTTGTAAAATCACTGGGATATTTTCCCCCCAGTCAGAAGACACTGACATTCACCAGGCAGGGAACAGAAAATCAAATCTTTTCTTCAAGATAATTCAGCCTGACTGTTTAAATGGAGACTAACGACCTTGAGATAAAAGCCTTTGTGCAAGAACCTCGCTCATTTCACTCAGAGCTCAGAAGCGATCTGTGTCCCTGCAGTAATTTTCAAACAACTGTGCTTAAGCTTAAATGCTTATGCCCTCCAGCAAGCCTTGGGCAGAAACCTACCATGAAGGTTATACAGTAAGCAAAACAAAGAAACACGAATGCTGGAGGACACAAACATTTTTATTATCATTTTTTTCTTTGGTTATTTTGTAAGAAAGCCACTGGGCGAACAACATTTTCATTTTGTTTGTGCTAGAGAAATAAAGAAACAGTAAAATCTTTGCCTGGTCACTTTCTCCGTGCAACCTATAATACTTGGACAGATTTCTTAGGTCATAATTTTTGGGCAACGCAGAAATGTGGCTGCTTTTGGGGATACTGAATTAGTTGGACACAGATGAATCTACTTCAGAAGTGGGTTTTTTTTGTTATTGGTCGTGCATACGGAGGGTTATCCCTGGTACCACCTAAGTAAGCAAGAATAATTAATTTCTTTATTTCATACCTTTCTGCCACAAATACCCATGAGGCACCAGCCCCATGAAGGGGAGTTCTGCAGGGACCATTTTGGGGCAGGGGAGTGATGAAGAGTTGGGACTACACATCACTTCAGGAAGTGAAGCTCTGATTTCACTGGAGCAGAGCATGGTCATCTGCAGAATTTAATTCTGTTCTCATTTATACTTGTACTGACCTGTTGGAGAGTAGTGTAGG
>NW_010098233.1:0-12399 GCF_000699245.1 Pterocles gutturalis
GTCCCCCAGCCTCATTTTTTTTTTTGTTTTTTTTTGACCTCCGAAGAGCAAAGTGGGCATTTCAGAATCCCAGATGCCTTTAGGGGAAATGATGTTTTGTATAAAGCATCGTTTCAATTTGTTTATCTGGTGTGCCTTAATCCACACAGCATCAGGCTCTTGCTGAATTATGACAAGCATCAGACACCCACGGTGCTGGGCTATGAAGCTATGCGGTGTGTGGGAATAACCTGCACGTGGATGGACATGAGAAATCTTGATCAGGATCCAAAAGGGACTGACCACTCCCATCCAGACAAGGATTTCCACTCATAGAAGGGGCTGCTCAGGGCTGGCTGTCACCTACTATTTATAGAAGGATGCCGTGGTTTAAGTCCCCAAGATGAGAGACAGCAGCTCAGTTTAGTATCTCTGCTGACAGGGAGCAACATTCAGGGATCGATGTCAGTGCCCACAGAGAAGCGTCCTGTGCTACACAAGATGTTTCAGGGCACCAGACAGGAATGCACTAGTAGATGTTGTGCTCTGGGACATGGTTTAGTGGGTTAGGTGGTGCTGGGCTGACGGTTGGACTTGATGATCCTTGAGGTCTTTTCCAACCTTAATGATTCTATGATTGCTGTCAGCCCTGTGTGGATGACCTGGCCACTTTTGACCATCTCAAACAGCATTAGACTCCTTCATGTGCAACTCATTTGAGCCCCGAGCCTGCAAACTGCTCCCTAAATTCTGCCCACTGACATCCACCCTCTGCGTGGGGTGAATCCACAGTTTCCTATTGCAAAATGCAAGAGGGAAACCACACTGACACTTGTGGCAATAGCCTTAAATTCACGTTAAAAGGCTTCAGGTAATAGCATTGCTGTGTAAAGACGGCCTTTGAAAAGCTTGTTTCCAAATGCTTAGCAGCAGGATTAGAAGGTTGCTGGCTCCTAGCTGCAAGCTTTGCAGATGCTAGGGGCTGTCAAAGCAAAATCTGTATCACATGAGAAAGTTGATCAGGTCTGACTCTCTCCTGCCGTGAGATTACTTTTCTCACTACAAAGCATTTCTTCTCACCCGTAAGTTCAAAGTACGTATGGGCATGAAGATAGCGTATTGTTCACCAGCTCAGTGTTCTGCTGAGCAGCCGCCTCGCTTGTGCTCTGTCTCGGGTTATAAACAGAGTTGAGAAGCTGCAAAATTGCTCACAGCTTAAACGACAAAATAATGATAACCTAGCCAATCTTACCCTACTGTGAGCTCTACTTTAATAATCCTGCTTAATCATTAAACCACAATAAGAGCAAGCCAAGGAGTTTAAGGCAAGAGCCAAGCCAAGGCATATCAGAGCACTGCTCAAAACTTGAACTGAGCACAGTCGGCTAGAGACAGAGGAAGCCACATAAAGCGACAGTGAAGCTGTTGTGCAAAGGGTCAGAAAGATGTGGCAGAAAATTCGTATCTGTTGGGACCGGCTGAAGGAGCCAGAGCCAGCTGTGAGCTGCTCCTGCTAGTCAGGAGTCTGCAGTGGTGCCCTATTTCCATCCTTTTCCCAGGAGACCATCTTGTTATCTGGCACACACACGCTGCTCAAGCCTTGCTGTTGACATAGATGCTTTGATTAAACTCTTCTGCTTGATGATTATTGAGTATAACAGTGGATGCCGGTTATTTTCCAGAATGCTTTACCCTTCACTGAAGGGTAGAAAGACAGCAAATGGACACACCTACTCTTTGCCCACCATGCTGCGTATTGTCTTATGGCAAGCTGATTTTTTTTTTTCTAAGGACATTCATACATAGGTGGGGTCAAATTAAAAAAAATATGGAAAAGTAGGAAAGGAGATAATATAAAAAAATAAACTCAAGAAGATGTACTGCTGCTGTCACTCAGCTGGAGACACTGAGAACAGGGCTAGGCCAAGCTCTGCCCATGGATGCATCCAGGACTTCATCCTGATCCCAGCAGGATTATTCATGTGTGCATGTGTGCATGACAGACAGAACAGATTTGGTCCTTATTGCTTCAGCTTTTCCAGGATGCTCAATTTATTTGTGCATTTCAGGAAACAGACCAGTACAGTCAGAGGTTCTGTACATGGGTTCCCATTCCCCCACCCTGAAACAGAAATAATCGTAGGCTAAAAGCATCACCCATGCCAGAAGATGACAAAGCCAAATCCTTTCCAAAGCAAAGGACTCACCGAAATCACTGGCGCTTCACCTGAGTAAGGACTAACCAAAGAACATACCTGCAGTCTGTGACAATTTGGCTGAAGAGACAATGAGTCAATTTTGTATTTTCAGACCAAAATAACTGACTGGATGGGGGAAATGCTCTTGTCTCAGCTTCCTTGAAAGTGGGGAGTGATAGGCTTGGTATTGCTGAGATCATTCCAGACTTTGGGTTAGTGGGCAGAAAACTGACTCATGTTTTGCAGTCCGAAATGGGGCATATTTTGTCTTCATTGTCTCGCTACCACCTCTTGTAGGATTTGACTGCAGCATGGAAGCATCCTGATATAACTTTACAGTGCATCGTGTTGTTGTTACTGTAGTAACTTATTACTAGGACACCTTGTGTTATCTTTATTGCCGCAGTACCTGGTACAAATGTACCATTTTTTGTCCACACACACCATTATTACTGCCTTATTCCCCAAACTAATTTACTGCAGCGTCCTGTTGTGTCTTATTGCTGCATTACCAAAATGCTACTTTACTGCAGCGGCCTGTGTTACCTTATTGCTACATTTATCCTGGTATTATTATGTCAGCTTACTGCCACTTTTTATGGCTGCCCTGCTACCATTTTATTACAGTACTCTATGGGATCTTAGCGCTGAGTTATACTGAGAGGACAATAATCCATTTGCTTTAGCCTGATGCTGTCTGCACAGGCTTGTCGAACCTTCCTAGTGCTTGTCCTGGTGCTGTTTCGCCACAATAGCCACCAATGCTCTGGATACTCTATTATCCAAATAACAGTGTACAGCCATATTTCACAGCCGTAGCCCTGTAAGGATGGGAAGCTTTGTAGCTAGCTTGCACAGCACGGACATCATAACAGCTTTCCAGGCTGCCTTTCCTTGAAACAATGCCATTTAGAACATAAATAGAGGTGGAAAGCCCATTTCCTAACTCATTTTCAGGACGATGAGGTAGCTGGAAGACATGGGATGCTTCTAAAGCAGGGGATTGCTGCTTGCAACACTCAATGGAATACAGGTGAGTGTGCAAGAGCAGCATCACTTGGAATAAGCAATGTCATTAAAAAGCAATAATTCAAGGATGCAGTTCTTGTGGAAGTAATTATGTGTTAGTATCATCATATGTGAAGTAAAAGACATGTGAAGAGCAGTTCATATGTTTTCCCAGGAGGAGGCCTTGTCTACTCTCATGATGTTTGTTTTAGAGAAATTTAGCCAGGAAATTAGGAGCGGAGCTTTCTTCTCTCCAGAGAATATGCAGCTCTGTCTGCTCAGCTAGCCATTACCGAGCAGATTAGCTTGCACGAGTGTGCATTTAAATGGCAAGCTGTTCAGCATCCAGGCCCCCTGATGTACGCCCATATGCATGGTCTCTGCGCCTGTCAAAATTCCCTCCGTGCACTCAACTGTTCAAACCCAGCGTACTCCCCACAGGCAAAACACTGCGGCAGCTGACACGGCTGTCCTGCAGGAAGGACAGAGCAGGGCGCTGCGCTCGCGGGGCTGCGGCACTTCTCCAAACTCAAGGCTGGTATTGCCACTCCCTGCACTGACCATGACCCAATTTCCACCTGTCCCATGCACCCACCAGTGTGTGCCACCACACTGCAGGACACTGAGGAGTGCCTCCACGGAGCTGCCCATCCTTCCTCCAGCCTCCTCCACACTCGAGAGGACCTATCCAGTGTCAGGAACTCACTGCAAAGCGGAGACCCCCCGGTAACACTTTGCTGTCTCTGGTCCTCACTACACACCAGAGTTTTGTGCTTTATGCGTACATCCCGCTCGGGAATGCTCTGCAGGCCAGTTTGGGGGTGCCCAGGACAGACCTCCCATGGGAAATACCTCAGCCCAGAGGCTGGGCAGCAGAACAGCTTGGGGTGTGAGTGGCTGTTTGTTCACAGACCTCCAGTGACGCATGGCAATGGTGGGTTTGGCACAGATAAAAATACCATCAACAAGGCCCTGAGAAGAGCCACCTTTGGCATTTTCCTAGGGACAGAGTAAGGGGACGTGTATGAATGAGTGTGAATGGACAACTGGGCTGGTTACGCAAAGACCCGCTATTACCTGAGGGGACCCTTTGGCTGGGTGGGCAACAGAGGACAAATGGGTCCTCTGAGGACAGCTAAGTGACCATTCAAGGGGGACAAACTGTTCCCTTCAAAGGCAAGCCACCACTTGAATGTACAGACACATCCATGATGGTTCTGCAGTCCTGGAACTCACTTGTGTGGCCGTGCATGTGTAGGACAAATTTGTTCTGATGACCTCAGACAGCAGGATGTTTCTGGGAATTAGGTGAGTGTAAAGAGCAAATATTATACTGAATATTCTACTGTGCAGTCATGCAGGTGTAGAGGGTCCTATGGACCTTAGGTAAAATTGATAATAGCTGTGGGGAAAAAAAAAAGATATCAAATGAGAAATGTCATGGGTAAAGAAGGAAGGTCCTTTTTCTGACAGAAATTATCGTGGCCTGATTTTGTACATACATAGGCCTTAGATATTAGAATAATATTTGCCTCAGAAGTGAATATTGTCAATAGCCAGCTGTCTACTTAGCTAGATGGTTTTGCCTAGGTAGGAATGCAGACTTGTGGCCATATAGCAATTTCTACCACCTGCACAAAAAGCCAGTTTGCCTTGGTATGAGTGTAGAAGACCAAGAAATGTCTATTTGCACATATGCTTCAGATCTGGACTGCTCACAAAATACAGGAGGTTTTGTGGCACGAAGTCAATGGAGTCTTGAAATTTTCATGTATTAGCAATATACTACACGTGAACACAGTCCGTTTCCCTATCTGCAGCTAGTATATGTGGGTTTCTTCATTGGTTTCTTCATTAAACTCACTTCAGTTCTGTCCTCCTCCTAACCTCCATACTCCTGACATTTTGCAGCAAGCTACTGGGTCATCTCTTGCAGTTGGATTAATGGGCTGTAGGTCAGGTGCGTTTCAGTGGATGCTCATTTCTGCAAGTGGTACAATTTCACACTTACAATGGTGCTCCTCGGTGGAGCCAGTCATCATCTGAGCTTTATACCACAGCTGGGTGTGCTGCTGCTCAGGAGGGGTTACCTAGCACCCAGCACCTTGCCCATCCACATCCTGCTTCCGCTGGTCCCATCTCCATCAATTCCCTCCTCGCTGTAGGCTAAATTTTGACACCTGCCTGCATCAGAGTTGCCTTTCCCCATATACACGTGAACAGATTTTGGCCCTCTGCGATTGGAGTCCAATTCTATCTACTTGGAGTAAAGCTTGAACATCCATCAAATCAATCAAATAAATAGAAAATCAAATACAATATAAAACAACTCACTTTTAAAGACCGCACATGTATGTGTGTGTGTGCACTACACATCTAAAACGACTTTCTGAGCATCAGGCCGAGTCTGATCACATTTGCACTACACACACGCTGAGAGATTCCACCAATGCTGGACGATTTGCACCAAGATCAGAGTCTGACTCAACGGGGTGGATCCTCAGGTGATGAATACCACTCACACTCTCCTGACTTCAGCAGAAGATCTGGCCATCATCTCTGGACATGCTACATGCTATTGGAAGGACAGCAAGGGAAGAACTTAAATAGTGCCCTTTTTTTTTTTTTGTTGCTTTAAAGGAGAGACTTAGGAAAGAAAAACAAAGCTGAAGTCAATGAATCTGCAGGAGAAATGCATTTGAGATTTCGTGAAAAGGAGAAACAGCTTCCAGCAGATATTTTATTGGATCCAGACGGCCACAAGAAAGGGAGCAAGTGGGATTGCAGCAGCAGCATCTATTACAGCCGTGTTTGTGCCAGGGAGAGAAGAGCTGAAGGAAAAGTATCTCTCTCAGCTCTTTCTTCTCTCAGTTGCGGTTAGGTCTGTTTCCTTAAATAACAAGACAGCAAGCCCTTGTCTTGTCAACCTTCTACGTATGGTGACGTGTGCTCCTACAAACCCTGGTCGGAAACAAAGTACCTGCACAGAGCTCAGCGTCCATACAAAGCTGTGCAGGTAGGAACGTGTCGATGTAAACTGTGAAGAGAGGTGCTCCCCCGGCGCGTGGCTCTCCGCTTGTGCTGGCTCAGGCTCTCTCCCCCGCGGGGACCCGCTCTCCCCAAAACGCCCCGTCCCCAGCAGTGGTCCCGGCTGTCTCTCCCGCGGGGCGGTGGGCTGAAGCTGTCAGGAGGATTGCATCAGGCCCGTGAGGCGCTTGCTCGCCAGAGACTTTCCCTGGAGGGAGGGACAGACAGACAGATAGAAGAGACCCGGAGGCGTGAGTGATGCTGCAGGATGGTTTGGCTGTGAGTGAGGGGCGGGGGCCTCCCCCCAGAGCGGGGTGTACAGCTGCCCACCCTGGCCCTGCTGACAGGGAGGCAGGGGATGGGGGATGAGCGTGCCCCCAGCATTTTGGGTGCCTGTGGTTTTGCCCCAGGCAGGTGGTTTTGCAAGGAGGTGGCTAGTGATGTCGGGGTGGCTATTGCTCAAGCTGTGCCCCAGGGCACTGTCTTGTGAAGATATTTCCTTTCTCTGTTCCATGGGAACTGGTGAAAGCAAAGCCCTGTCCTGTGTTCACCCCCACGCCGCCACGCAGGCACGTGGCCACGGCAGCCTTGCTCACGCTCTGCTGGCTTCCACGTTAGCTTTCCCACTGACTGGTGGGGCCAAGGACCAGGCAGAAGGTTACCTGCACGTCCGAATCCCTTCACCGGCTCAGGCCATGCAGCCCCTGCTTTCACCTGGAGCAACGGAGGACCTACAGCTGGTCTTTGCCATTTGCACACAGCAGGAAGGGTGTAACCCCACAGGGGATACTGATGGCTTTCCAATTACTGATCCAACAGTGAAAAGTTGTTTCAGGTATTGCACCAGTTTCAGTGTTTCTTTGGTTAGTTTTCCTCTTGAAAAACAATGTTTTTCTTAAAAGAAAAAAAGTCCTGGTTGAAATAAACATCCAGGGAATACCAGAGAGCTGTGGAATACCTAGCAGAGACTAAACAGCCTCCTCTACATTACTATATTTAGCCAAGATTTCCTTTGCGATAGAAAGTCTTACTAATTGCTGTTTGAAAGAAAGATCCACACAAAGAGCAAGAGAAAGATTATACAGTGAAAACAAGTGTGTGCAAAATGTAGGAAAATTTGAAATATAAAATTTATCAGCTCATCTGAAATAAGCCTTGCTTAACAAGTTAACATTCTAAGAAAAAAGAAACATCCCCCCACTCCCTTGATTTCTAATCTCTTCCCATTTAGGGCTGTACCAGGAGGATGTAACAGCTCCTTCCCTACAGAAGCCTCGTTTTGTTACTCAGACATGTGCCTTTTACCAAAAATCTGCTCAGCTGCACAAACACATACAGCCTAGTCTTGCCACTTTCTGTATATTGGCAGTTGGCTGCTGGAAACACTGTCATCATCTGGACTGTCCTGCCCAGGACGAGAGGGCCCCAGCCACAGCTCTGTGGCTTTTCCCTCTCTCCCATGAGGTTCGCACCCAGGGCACAGCTCAGGAAGGATCAGTTCCCTCCTGGAGATCAGCAGACATGCCAGCACTGCTGCCATTTAAGGCATGTGTGCTTTCTTTCACTATAAATCAAATTCTTGATTATTATTATTATTTCTAAATGCACTTCTGTGAAGCTTGGCCCAGAGCCACCCCAGGAGGTGGCCAAGTCTTCTGCAGGGCAATGTGGCAGTGCACAGGAGGCTGTGACCGCGGCTGTCATGTTGCTGCTGTTAAGGAATACCAGAGAAAGAGTGCTAAGGAGTTACCAATTCCTGAATCCAATTTATAGGAAGAAGAAGGCAAAGATGTGGACATTAAGTTTTGGAAGAATAACATGGCTGGTTTTAGGGAAAAAAAAATGTTAAGTTTCTACCTATATTTGGATAAGTCTTTAAGGGAAAACAAAAAAAAGCCTTGGGCTTGTATAATGACTATTCAGTCAGACTCTAACTAATCTGCGACAGGCAGGTCCTTGTGTTATCTACTCCCAGGCAGGCGGCTTGGGGGTACGCCAGCTCCCCGCATCAGGGTCCAGCAGGGCTGCAGAGCAAATGCTGTTCCACATCCAGCCCCGATTTCGACATGCATGTGTTCAGTGTGGGAGGGGGAAATGCTGGTGCTGGGCCAGGCTGAGGGAGGGGGCAGCTGGCAGAAAGGCTGCCCTGGAGAAGGTGGTGGATTGGATACAGAGCCGATGGCTGTGGTTTGTGCAGAGCAAAACCTCGCTCACGGGTTTCCCTGTGGCAACTGCTTCCCTTTGCGGGCAAAGGCGGTGGGCTCCGTCTGCAGCTCCCCCCGGCTCGTAGGAAAGGTGTTAGCCTGGGAACACAGATCTGCTTGCTGGCTCTGCAGCAAACTTCCCGCTGCAGGCTGGGACAGTCCCCAGCACGGAGCCCGGCTGGCCGGGAGGAGAACCACGCCAGGGAAATGTGAGGTGCCGAACAGCCTCGCACCCAGGACATGCAAACAGATGGGTGTGAGAAGCTCTGTTTTGAGACAGCGAGCAGCAGGCAGCGATGTTGTCTGCTCGGCTGTCGTATCCACCTCTGTGATAAGACAGATGGCGAAAGGATCCCTGGAATCACATACAGGGATTAATTAATTTTTGGAGCACTGGGGTGTAACGTTCAGCTTTGGTACTGAAGTGGCCCCCGACTACAGCCACACTGATGTACAGGATTTTGTTTCAACTCAACACAGAGACAAGCGTCAGCCTCACAGCGTGGGCCCAAGCAATGCGAGCATCCGTGGGCTGGAGGCGGGTGGGATGCAGGTGATCATCTTGGGAGTCTCCCATCTCAGGGATCTTCATCACAGAAAAAAAAAAAAAAAAAAAAAGAGTATCAGGAAAAAACCCTGCATTTCATTAGGAAAACTGGTATCTGTTTCCTGTTACTAAGATGCACAAGGGAGCAAACAGCTGAGTCACAGGTGGGAAAGCTGGATGGGAACCACTTGCTGAGGTGAATCAACCTGGCTCAGCTGTTTGCACAGAACCACTGCTGGTCCATGGCATCTCTGTATCTGGTTCAGCCCTCCAGGGCTTCTTAGGCACAAAGTCCAGCAGGAGACACAAAAGGTTTGTGCTAGCCAACTGGGAAAAGCCAAGGCATAGCACACACAACAGCTCCTTGAGGTAGCGCCACACTCGCTCCCCAGACCCCAGCACTCTGCCCAGGACCCCTGGCTTGTCTGTCCGCACCCACCCACCCCTGCCCAGTGTGTGCCTTAGTGTCACTGCTCTCCTGTGTCCAGAAAAGTGGCGTCCGGGTGACCAGGCGAGGGTGGCCTGTGTCTGCCCCAAGGCAGCAGAGCTAAGACGCACCCCTGTATCTTTTGTGATCCTGCGACCCTTCCCTGCGTGGTGTGAGTGCCTGGGTCAGTCAGGCGAAAGGCTGCTCTGAGAAGCTGGAGGTGGCTAAGTCAGTCCATAGTTGGATGCAACACATGCCAAAAAAGTTCAGTCCCAAGAGGTCATGTTGGGTCTCATCCGACCCTCTGCCAGGATTCCCTCAGGGAGATTTCTGACGGAGTGAGGAAGCTTTGGATTGCTACGGTGTGAAAGTTCGGCATAAAGAACACCTGGTTTCTTTAAAATGGTTCAACGTATAAGGACAGGCTGAGAGAGTTGGGGTTGTTCATCCTGGAGAAGAGAAGGCTCCGGGGAGACCTTGCAGCAGCTTCCAGTGCTGAAAGGGGGCTACAGGAGAGATGGGGAGGGGCTCTTGATCAGGGAGTGGAGTGAACAGGATGAGGGGGAACAGTTTCAAGCTGAAAGAGGGTAAATTTAGATGAAATATTAGAAAGAAATGTTTTTCTGTGAGGGTGGTGAGGCAGTGGCCCAGGTTGCCCAGAGAAGCTGTGGATGCCCCATCCCTGGAGGGGTTCAAGGCCAGGCTGGATGAGGCTTTGAGCAACCTGGGCTAGTGGGAGGTGTCCCTGCCCATGGCAGGGGGGTTGGAACTCAGTGATCTTTAAGGTCCCTTCCAACCCAAACCATTCTATGATTATATAACCAAAATACATTATTTTTTCCTTCCGCACATCTTTGTTTAGCATGAAACCAGTGTCTGCCCTCACATTCCTACCTCTCCTTTCCCCACTGAAAGAAAATGTCAACAACTCCTGCCTTATTTCCAGGAGAAATTTCATCTAAGCTGTGTTGGCAGGGGATTTGGAAAGCATACGATTTCAAGCTCAGCACACTACAGGGCTTCTTTTACTGTCATATACATATGCTGAATAACTTAAGGCAAGATTAGAATGAATGAAGGACTAAACTTTTTACATGGGGTCTAAAGCTTATAAAGAAACCACCAGTCCTCCAGTTGCAAAATATTTGTCACTACTAATTAGGGTTACGACAATTAAAAATGCAGACTGTTGTCACTCAAACAGCACAGCACACCCAGCAGGGCATATGTTGTAGGGCATATGTTGTGTGTCTTGTTGGAGGCAGGAAGACTCTTTTCTCTCATTCCCTGCAAGCAGCTGAGCTGTAACACAGCTTTCAGGCAAGGATCACATGCAGCTTCAACTGCATCTTGGTAAAGGTGATGTCCAGTTCTCTCTATGCAGCTGAATAAATGATGATTTTTTTGTTTGTTTGTTTTTTTACCCCTGAACACTGAGGAGCCTCATTTTTTTCAGAGGCAGTGTAAAATCTGCATTTAGAGTAACCTAATTCTTAATAAACCTTATGGAACTGCACGCCCCCTCCCACCCCGCCCCAGTTTGACTTCCAAGCATGTGTCCCATCCTACTACTTGGCTACATGTCAGGCAGAAGACCAGACCTCAGCACTTGTGGACCATCAGGGCTCTCACTGAGGCCCCGAGAAGATTAACCTGTAGGTCACGGGAGATGCTTAGCATCTTTGATGACTGAGCCTTTGCTGAGCAGCTACTAAACTAAAGTGTAAATGCAATTAGCAATTATTTTAATGAAGCAGAATTCAGCAATTTAACATAGGCAAGAAGCCAAGTAAGAGGGGAAAAAAACAGGTCTGGGATTTGACACAAAAAGGAGACAGCTCTCCTTTCAAACCTCCTGTATGAGCCACTGGAGTGTCCATCTTGCTCTTTGCTTTCACCTACCAAAAACAGCACTTTGCACAGTTGGGAGACAAGGCATAGGCTGTGAACTATCTTTTTTATAATAATTTTAAACAGAAAGTTTAGTTTTGCACAGTACCTGTGGTTTCACACAATGTTAACGTGCTCTGCCCAGCACAGAGTGCAGTTGGTGTATCTAGCATGCAGACGCTCACCACCACCAGCGTGCACGAGCCAGCACTCCCATGCATGCCATCACCAACTTACCTGAACACCCAGGCAGGATGCATCCCATAGGGAGCTTTGTGGCTGCAGCGATGGGGGAGAGCAAGCAGGTGGGGATCTTCTGGTGCGACAGCACAGGCTCCCCTTTTTGCCATGTCAACACAGACCAAAGCTGACTTTTCACCTCCACGCTCTCCACCCACCAGCTTAGGACCTTGTCTGCTATAGCTGTCTCCGCTTCTTGCTTTCTAACTCTCTTTTGCATTCAGGGCTGTCCTTTTCCCAGCCTGCTGCCTGGTCTGCTCTAGGCAGAAGTATCACCTTCCTGGAGGAGCAGCCATCACCCGGGGAGCAGCGTTGCCCCGTCCCTCTGTAAGACCCCCATCAGAAGACTGGGGTGCATCTGCATCTCCACTGGAGATGGGCAAACCCTGCTTCCATCAGCTTGAATCTGAGGCTTTTTAACATGGTGACAGGCACTGCTCAGATCTACATTTGAGCTAACGCACTACAAGAGCTTTGGGATTGGGCAGACAACATCCTGGCACCAAGCCCTGCCAGTACTGTTTGGTTTTCAATGTTACATTACACTGCAGATCTTAGGGAAATGTTATTTTTGTGTAATTTAAAAAATATTATTTTTATTAGTTTTTTTTTCATGAAACGATACATTGCAAACATAAGATAAAGTAACATAAATTAACAAAGTTAAATATAAAACAGAGTTAAAAACATAAACAATAAAGGAAAATAACTTAGTTCAACACAAAATAAACACAGACACGTAAAGTATGAACATATATAACATAAATTAGCACAAAAAAATGTGGTGGATAATACCACCAATTACATGCTGACACAGACTGAAAACCAGAGCTGCAAAGTGGCTGGGGAGGGCAAGGAGGGGGGGCGCTGGGCCCCGGC
>NW_010098233.1:12430-47630 GCF_000699245.1 Pterocles gutturalis
GAGCGGCTGCTCCTGGCATGCAGGGTGCTTACCCATTCTCACGAGTTACCCCCAAATTCCTGCAGACCGAGCCCCACTCCTCTTGTAAGGCTTGACTGACTCACCTGAGCATCTCGCCATTACTGCTGATTGCAGTGAAGCTGAGCAACCATGGGTTAGGTTGCTACGTTTTATATTGCTTTTTTTTGGGAACAGTTCTGAGCTGCAGTCCCATTAAAATGGGTATCGTCTGTACCCATTTCATTTTGTGAGGATTTCCTAAGCTGCCTAAGCGAGGCATTGCACTTTGCTTTGAGAAATACCAGCACACCACTGTGTACAGCACCGACCAGGAGCTGACACAAGCCCTGTACTCCCTCATTCCTAGAACAGCTTCATAACAGTTGGAGTTCTCCTCTACCATCCCACTAGCACTGGGAGGAAGATCCTCTTCTGTTATGGAGCAGTCTGGGCTCCTTGTATCTGAGAATGTGTTCGGGCCAATTTTGGCATTAGTTGAAGCAGCCTATGGGCTGCTTAACCTTACCACGCTGAACGGGAGCACTTCAGCACAGCCCTGCCAGGTGGGCAGCATCAGGGCATCCAGGGCCCATCCCTCCCTCCGACAAAAAAAAATGGAAAGATGGAGGCACAGATGGATCACTGCAGCCAGTATACAATGGTGTAGCAGACTCTTTTTTCAAGCCACCTCAGAAAATGCCCTTACTGTGTGTTGCTGGCCTAGCTCTCGGGCAGGGTGCAGTTCTGTTCTTTCCTTTGTGTGCAATGGACTCTGTTTAAATCCCTTCAGTGGGACTGGGAACCAGATACGTAAATACCTTGCACAGTCAGAGGAAAACAGAAACACCACTGAAATATCAAACCCCTCTGGAGTATCAGCACAAGCTTGGCTGAAATCGCAGCAGGGTCTCAGCCTGCCCTCTCCCCAAACACCTTTCTAAGATACTGGTTCAGTATCTGTATCTAGCAGCTAGACCTGTCTGTAGTGGGAAGGTACCAACTTTTGTCTTCCAGAGTTTGTATGCAGCTGGAATAAAAGACAGTAAATGAATAGCAAGTATATCCTGAGCTTCACAGAGTGCCTTTCATCCAGAAGGATCCCAAAGCGCTTCACAAACAGCACACACCCAGATCACTCACCCTCTGCCAGAAGGTAGCGACCTCGGGGGCGAAAGGCAGCTGCCAATCTACACCAGCAGCACTACACAGCGGTGTTTTGAGGAAGGGAAGTGAAGAATAACTTACTCACTAGAAATGATGAATGCTTATCTTTTAAAGGAACCCTTGTACACAGAAGAGACTACACAGCACACATGTAACACATGCAACCCGCTGCTTACCAAACTGATGAGCATGCAGCGTAAGCCCACACAGCGCAGACATTTTCCAGGTAAGGTACTATGCTGATACCAGGAACAGATGCGACGCATTCAAGCATGCAGCAACCAGTCAACATGTGCACTGTGCAGGCCACGCACCCGGTCCTCTGCAGCGTTAGGTACAGACACTGACCCGTTATTGCACATAAGAGAACAATCAGACGACAGGTTGTGAATGTTGACTGGATGCCCTCGTGCTTTGGGTACATTCTGATGCTTTCGATCATCTATGCAATGCAAATACTTTTTCCCAGTAAAAGCCAGTATTTGGTAATCACTGGAGTAGTGGAGCAAGCACTTTTTTTTTTTTTTAAGTAAAATATCTTTCAAAGATAAAAATAACCCTTGTCCCAGATGTCTTTTCTTCATGCCAAATCTAAGAAACTTTGGCATCCACTCCTATATCCTTTACCTTCTAGCTGTCTGTTCTAATACCCACTTCACCAGCATCTCAATATATCACCTTTTTATACTTTCCAGTTTTTCTACCACTATTCTCTACCCATAATAGTTTAAACCTTTGTCTTTATTATATTGTCTGTGAATACTTTCCATGCCCTCAAATGCTGTTACCTCCTTACGCAAGCTGGTAGAGCTGGGAAAGTGAAAAAGTAGGAAAGCTGGTAAGTGTATGACAGTTCTATGAGATTATCAAGGAACCAATTAAGAAGAGAGCCCTAATAATACCAGGCAGCAATTCTTTCTCCAGCCTTATGCCTTCTTCACTGTGTTCGTGGTTAGTATTTTTAATACATCACAGTCACACACAGCTGTGCAAAATATCACACGGTTCACCTGAGAAAGATAACATCCCATCAACACATTCCATGTGTGTGACACCATACTCATGAAGTAAGAATGGGACCAGGACAGTTAGAGTGCGACTTGGACTCTGACCCAACAGCAGACAAACCGAGAGGACACAAAAACCAGAATGAGGTAGTGGCAGCGGCCAAGGGATAAAGCTAAGGATCAGGAAGATGGGAAAGCAGCAGCAGGGAAGAACAAGGGTAACAACATGGAGCTGGAAGACAAGACACTAAGGCTTTCATAGGTGTACAATTAAATAGATATATATGGAACTGATGGGGCTTGGGTTTCACTGGGTATTGAATTGGGATGCGCTTATAGCCCTGAGCCAAAGTTAGTTCAATATGAAAGAGGCAAAAGATACCAGAAAACTAAAGCAGAGGAAATGCTACCACGAAAATGCCGGTTTGCATGACTGCAAGGAAGAGGAGGGTGTTGTAGGCTCCAGACAGAAAGCATTCTGGCCCCTGAGCTTGGCAACTCTACCAAACACAAGATCTCCAGTCATATTGTTATTTCTGGAAAAGCCATCACTGCATGAGAAACCAAGGTGGGACACTGGCTCCGCACTCGCTAAGGATTTTTATTTTTTTTTAAAGTGGGACGTTTTTATCCCCAGTGCTTCTGGATGAGAATACAAAACCACCCTGCTGCTGCTAATGCAAGGACTACAGCAGCTCCTGCTTACCAGCTTCTGCTTTCTGCCTACTGCGGCTCTGTGTCGTATGGCTAATGAAGCCACACCAGTTGATTCAGTTATTCACCTATGCCTGGGAACTGAGACAATCTTCGGTCTTCATTGACTTGCTGTCCCATACAAAATGTTCCATCCATAACCTCCACGATTCTTTAAAGAAAGCTCATTAGAAAACTTTTATATTCTTAATCTACAGTCTACTTCCCATGCAGCTGGAACACAGACCACTTCATCCTTCGCCTTATTCTCCTTCTGCACTGAGCTGAACTTCACCACCTGGAAAAGCTCTTTGCTTCTTCATACCTGACTCCTTGATACCTTTCACACCATATTTCTTATCTATATCTGGTGTCTTCTACTATGCTGACATTAAAATAAATCTCCTGAATCTTTTAAGTCTCACTACACACCCACAATTCCTCTAGGACTTAACAGGAGGGCTCCTTTTCCCATTAAGTATTACCCTCTTTACAGCCTGTAACAATGAAAGATGAAATACAGCCCGTAGCTCACCAAGCACAAGCATGCACATAAACAGGTACGGCAGGCCTGTGCCCATCACACCTCCACGTACACTGCGCGGGGCCACTATTACCTGGGGAAGGAGACACGGAAAAGAAAACACAGGGAAAGGGACTTCCCACGGACTCCAATACCCAGCCAAAAGTCTGGCATTTGCATCTTCACCCCCAGCCCTGTGCGGCACTCTCTGGGTGAGGCTGTTGGTTTTGCCTGCAGCTGCCAGGTCCTGCCATTGCTTGGGCTGAGTTTCCCAAGGGGCTCTGGCCAGCAAATGCCTCTCGCTTCTCCCAGGTTGTGCAACTCTTCTCTCCATCCTCAGGCAGTGGAAGAAATGCACAAGAGCTTCTCTACCTTCTTCAGGTAAAGAGCTTTTCCAGTTTAGGAACATAGCAACTAACAGTGCCATGTCAGTCAGTTCAGGCAGAAGTTGTAAAAAGTCTGAATAAACAACACATCACTGGTCAGGCCATTCTCTTGTCCTTTAAAGCATGAAGACTTAGAACTCTGATCCTCTCAAAAGCTGTATATGTGTGTCTGCCTTTTGTTCTTAAAGAAATGTCAGCTGGGAATAAAATGCAGAGATCTCAGCATCGGGTGCCCACCTCCCTGTTGAGTCAGAAACTTTTAACACCAATTTTCCTACAGGGGAAATTCCTTGCTTGGAATATAGCAATTTTAGGAAAGTTTGAATTTAAGTCGGAGTATCATGGCCCAGGCTTATCTAAGTTACCTGCTGAGGCTAGTATCCACAGGTTTAATCCCTGTTATTGCTGGACTAACCATTGCTGCTTTTAGAGATAATACTCAAGATGCAACAAAGGAATCCCCTCCTGTTTCCCCCTTTATTAAACGCAAATGGCCACCAGCACAAGTTAGGCAGAGACTTGGTGGCTTCCTTTGTGAGACAAAAGCAGCGGTGGTTTCCCTAAATATACTCATTAAAATATATTTTCCTTCTACTCTTGGCCCTGAAGGATCCTCTCAGCTTATGAGAACTAAGCTTCTGTCTATCTGATTATTAAATCATTTCTAAAGCAGATGGGAAACTACAGTGGTTTAAACAGCTAGGCTGAGACTGCGTGGCTAAAAATAGTATAGCAGGCTCCTTTTAATTAGTAAGATGATCAAATATGACAGAAGAGAGAGATGTAGATATATGGATTTGTGTGTATGTGTGTCTTTAAAATTAAGTTATTACCTCAATACCAGGTATTATTTATAACATATATGATACATGATGTCTGATTTTTATGATGCCATTTATCTTCACTCGGGAGAGAAGACAGGCTAACTCTGCTTTCATAATGTCAATCCTTGCTGTATTCAAAAGGAAAATTGTAATAAGATAAACCTGCCACCATGTGCAGTGCCATCATTTTTTAAATGAGGTGGATTAGTAAGTGCTCCGGTGCCATAGACTGTCACATCTGCAGCTCCCTGAGATCGACCCTTCCCCAGGGAGAGCACGGAAGAGCCAGTCTCGCTTTATACCTGGGATTTCACAGCATGGGAGCCCAGCACAGGGCCGAAGGGGTCAGGGGCCGTGATGTCTATCCTACCACTGTGCTGACCAAGTAGTTTTGAGGACTCTTGAAAACATGAACAGGGGAGAAAAGAAATCTGCCACCCCTCTGCTCCAGCAGTGCTGGGTGACACATGCCCTGTAGGGACTGGCTCCATCACGTGGACGTGGCCCTTGGGCGTTCACCAGATGACTGATGACTGTGAGGTTTGGTCCTGGGACCACAGAGCTGCTGCCCAGGCTGTGGTGGGGGGCTGCCACAAAACCCTCACTGATGCCACAGCTGCAGGCTTCAGGCAGGCGAGCTGCGGAGGGTGAGGATGCCTGGCACGTTGGGTGCTGGGTCAGACAGAAGTCCACTTACTCCAAGGGGAACCCAGACCGAGAGGCACTGCAAACTGTGCCCTTCACTAGAGGAGGACCTGACCAGCGGTGGGCACAATGCCCTTCCTGGCCATCGTACAAAGGTATTAGCTGATACTTTGAAAGCACCTGGAAGGTGAACCATCACCACAGTGAAAATTCTCCTGGCAAAATCTTGCTGACAGTGTCCTGCTTAATGTGGACCAGGTAGCACCTGGCTTCCAGAAAGATGGGGTGCTAAAACTCAACGCATTCATTAGTCCTGAGCTGGCTTCTCTTCATCAAAAGTACCAAGCCAAGGAAGATAAGACAGTGGGTCTTGTACGTATTGAAGAGTGGTATAAAAAAAACCACCTGTAAAACCCTCTTTTTTCTTATTCCCCATTGATCCCTTGAAGGTGTCAAGCCTCTGGCTGGCTAGCAGCGCTCCACAGTGTCTTTCTAAAGGATGCCAAATAGTCTGGGGTTAATCTCTGCCTCCTGGGTTGTGACTCTGAGATGACCAGGAGCTCTGTGGGCAAGATGACTTCCACTTGCTCCAAGTCTGCGCTCCCAAAGCCAAGCTGTACAGCTTTTCACCCAGTGCAGAAGAGCAATTTGGAAGCACTGAAAAATTTTTCTAGGGAGGAGTTTAACCTAAGTAAGAGACAAAAAGCCCGCAATATTGTCTGCAGTTTGTCGACAAAGCTTTACTCTTTCTGAAGTGCTATATTTTTTTCCTGTCTTTCCCAAACAAGAGATGGTGAGATCCAAGCAACTAGAACAGGCAAAGCTAGAGAGTCTGATTTTTTTCACCCAAGTGAAGACTCACTGTCTAAGGAATATGGCATGTCTGGCATTCTGGCTACAAATAGGCCTTTCCTGGTGCAGAAAGCGCCCCTGTAAGTACAGCATCATGAGCACAGAAGGGGTCACGGACCTCCACCTCCACGCTCCTGCTTTGGCTCTATGCCACCTGCACCATTAGTGGAACCACCGTCCCCAAATTTGAGTACAGTGATGCAAAAGAAAACCATAACATTATTAGGTATGTGTTTTCCCCGTGTTGCTTATCTCAGCTGACAAGTTATAGCAGATTTTAAACAATAGCAATGACTTTATTTGAAGAAACAATGAGCTAACAATTATTCAGAGGAGGTTCTCAATAGGCCTGAAGCGCCAGGGTACTAGAGGAAACAATAACCGATTGATTCTGGAAGACAATTTGCGCTCTATTTTAAAATGCAATTTAAATTTATTTATGATCTTACTAATAATCACAGTGGTGCAGAAAGGGCAATTTTAAAAAGTCCACTGTATTCCCCACTGTAACTGACTTTGAGCTATTCCTTGACTAACAATTTTCCTGATGTTTTTGCTAAATTACATAAGCCTTCAGTCTAATTGTGTTCTTGAAATCCATATTTAAATCTTGAAATTCAAATGCAGTTTACCTTAATATTCATGTTTTCACCCAAACCCAAAGTTCTGGACCTCTGCCCCAAGTTTTGCATTATGTTTCCCCTTCCCATAACTTTGGCAGGGTGTCCTGGCGAGCGCGAAGGCTGCGGGGCACGTCTGGCTGGGGAGCACCCGCCCGGCTGGCTCAGACCTGTGGGAGCTGCCCCAGCAAGCAGAGCATCTGCTCAGGTGCCCAGCACCATGGCCTGGAGCATGTGCTGCTGTGGTAAGGCCAAGCCTCCAAGGACTTCAGTCATTTTCCGAAATGCTGGGTCACATGCCACAGCCAAATCTGAATGTTTCACCAGGGGTCTACTGTGCCGTCCCAGTGCCAAGCTGCACAGTGCAGTCTGGAGGTGGCCCAGGTCCGGTCTGGGAGCCACAACTGCATCTCAGCGACAGCTACTTACCGCAAACAAAGTTCTAGCCCTGCTTGTTTTGGACGTTCCTCTTACAGCCAGCACTGTAAATCTGACCTCCTGTTTTTCTGTTTGCAAAATAGGCTTAGGGCACGCTCCTGAAGAGAGCTGGGCATTCAGACTCTGTTCCAGCCAAACCTTAAGCATCTGCTGAACTTCAGCATGCCCGTGCAGGGTCAATATATATATGATCTTGGAATGAGCAATCACTGAAGTATAGTGGAGCTCTGGGAACAAGGGCCGCTGAATTGCTCTGCTCCTGTGCAGCCAGGGAACTGCAGTGCATTTTGGAGAACTAGAGCATGCAGAATTAACTTTGTCTTAATTTAGTTCCCCGAGTACACCATGAAGTTACCGCTCTGGTAACGCTGTCCTCCGAGGACATTATGACATGCCAACATAGTGACTATTTTCTCATCTGATGGTAGTGACAAACTGCCATGATGCAAAGTATAAAAAATTCAGACCCTTCCTAGCTCTTGCAGCCACCATGCCATCAGAGGATGACACTTTGTATCTGTATTAAGAAAAATGAAAGCAAATGTTTACAGTGTGCTAGCCAGTAGGACAAAAATGAACTAAAGTGACAACCAACCTACAACGATTTTCTTTACAGGTACTTAGATTATAATTCTACCATCCCAAACTGAGTTTGTCAAGTTACCCTTCAAATCAAATGCAAGAGAAAAATCTGTCCTTGGCTGTGCTACTATAAACCCAGCCGGTCTAGTAAAGTGAGAGGTACTCTTCCATGTATTTGGCAAATCTGGGAGCAGAATTTACCACTCACTGTAAATATTTCTGTATAGTTTGCTTTAAAAAAAAGTCTTGCCTATTCCTCTTTCTGGCAGACTCTTAGAAAGTAGTAAATATGCAGATGGGCATAGTGATATATTTTGTATCAACATATTTTAAATGTGTGCATATGCATTAGTTATATAAATACACTCCCCAGGAAGTCTGCCAGTGGATATACTACAACGCTCTGCGTGTTGCGTTTGGGTTTGCTTGTGCACTAGCATGGCAGCATCAGAAAGAACCCCTCTAGGCTTATTTGCTCTACGACAGCTCACACTTACCTGCGCGGTTTCCCCTTTTCTATCTGTATGTACAAATGTTATACATTTATATGCCATGTGTATGTATATAGTGCATATATAAATATGCATACGTACACACACAAATGCAAGCATATGTACTGTATATACACATAGTCCAATGCCTTCATTATAAAGCTGTTATAAAACCGTAACAGGGTCTACGAACTTTCTAAGAAACATTGTTCTGTATAGTAGGTTCTATGGGAAACAACTAACTTGATGACTCTCTGCTGTCCTGGCATCACCTTATGAGTAATGATGGGCAATACATGAAAGGCATAACAGTATGCCAAAACCATACGACATATCAAGCCAAAGTACTTGATACTGAGCAGCAGAAGAGTAATTCCCCAGTTGCTGCCTCTTCAGCTCTAGCCCTGTGCTTGCTCTGTGCCACCCCATGCACACAGCCTGTCCCACCCTGTGCTGTCCAGTATTCCTGCTCCTCCACCTCGCTTGCAGCATCCGCCCCTGTTCCTGCCCCCTTCTCCCTGCTCTTCCATTTCTCTAGAAAATCTGCTGCACATGCTTATCCCTGAAAGCAAGTGGGATGAGTGGGTCTTGCCCAAGCTCTAGAGTCCTGCCCTGGGGACGGGAGAGAAGCAGCCCCGGCCAGTGCCAAAAGCTGCCCTGTGCTGCAGCATCCCTCCGCTGCCAGACCAGTTCCCCCTGCCATCTGACTGGCTGCAGGTTGGAGACTGGTGAAGGATAAGAGAGGACAGGATGCCTGTCTGCTGCCCTTGACATCCCACCATCCCCTTATCTAAAAGACTTAACAGTGCCATGTTTCTTGCTGTTATTGCACTCCTTTTCCAGTGTTGCTATCATGAACAAGTCAAAGGGTATCGACCACCGCTATTTACATGAGCACTGGCAGACGGGGGCAATGGAGGAAGCAGCTGCAGTGCTGGGGGTGGATATATATGTGTGTATACATTCGGTAGCATTAACCATGCAGGGAGGTCAATACGGGTACTGTTGCAATGGCACTATGAGAACCATGCTCTTCTACTTCATTGCGCGAGGAAAAGCCACAACAAATACTGTAGTGGTAACACAGCAAAAAGACAACCTTGCATTTAATTCTAGACAGAAATCAATTTGCTTTGGCAGAGATGATAAGCTAGAATGAACATTATGAAATTCTGCTTCCTGCCCCCACATCCCCTTTAAAGCTACTGTTCGGATGAGCTACAGTAGTAAAAGAGAAGTTGCAAAGATGCTAGCTGCAAAAATAAAGGATGAAATAAGAAGTCAAGCATCCACATTCCCCCCAAATAAAATGAAGTTCTGAGGAAAGGGAAGAGGGAAAAGAAAAGGAACTTACCACGCTGCGAGTGAACTTTTCTAGAGAAGTTCTACGACCTTGCTCATTCTCTGGCTTAACAGGGAAAAAAGTGGGGAGAAAAAAATACAGAAAAAAACCCTTCAGCTTAAACGCAGTTTTTTCAAAACAGCAGCAAAATATAAGGAAGCAGCAAGGAGAAAAAGTTGTAAAAAAATGTAAGAAGCCGAAATCAGTGTTTGCAATAGCAAACGTAAGAAACCAAAACCCCTTAAAGAACAAGAGGCATCACTACTTTTACTCTTGGAGAATGTCACCTTTTCTCCTGAGTTTTTTTGAATGGTTCAAACAGTGTCTATGCGTTGCTGTGTCTCACAGCTATTGGTATTGATTTCTTGTTCATTGAATTTTCTTTCTGTGGCTGTCTGAGCTGGGACCTCTGATTCTGGTTAACACCTGACAAACAGCTGATCAGAGGCTCCCATCTACTTGCTTAGAGAGATGAAAAAGACCACAGTAACTTCTACAATATTAAAAAGCAATGTGTGAGTGAATACAGCACTGGAAGAAAACCACCACTGGACTCACTGCCACAGAACCCACACTCTATTTATCCAGAGGGTTGAAGCACATTTCCAATAAGCTTGGCTACATCAAAACACAAGACAGAATATGTATGTCTGTGCAAGGCCATAGAAAGATACACACAGATTTGAGACACTGATATTTTTGTATCTGGAGTGCAGGACTATTCAGATGCAGGAAGACATTCAACTTCACTGCGAGAAGACAAGCGTGGGCATCATGGCTTCATTAACGTATCCCTGAGAAGGTTGCTCACTGCAGTGCTTCGTTCATTTGGCACGAGGGAGATCTAATTGTCACTAACAAGGAAGAACTAAATAATTTATTGACATGTTTGCTGGAATATCTAAGAGGAAAAAAATTGTTATGGAGACAAGAAGAAACTCAATAATCTGAAGGAAAGCTCATTGCAGTCATAAAGCTGTGGGCACTGTTGATTTCCAGGAGAGAACCTTATTTTAATGTGGTGAGCCAGTGAAATGGAGGTGATAAAATGGAAGTAAAACTGCAGCAAAGGGGATAAGGAGCTACACATTAGGGAAAGCCACAGTAATGATGGTGCGTGACAGTGCACTGGAGATAAGCATTGCACTGGAGGTGCTCAGCAGAGGTGCCTACCTGCCCTATCATCTGCCACAGAGTCAGCTGCAGTAACAACACCCAGGATAAACCACCGGTGCAAAAAACAGATAGGAAAGATGCAAGGAAGCCAAAAGCACATCAGAAAATTTGACGAAAACTTGTGTAGGTGAGTCTAGGCAACGCCTTTTGATTCTTCTGCACATTCATCACAGCTGCCACAGCTCTCTGACATCTACAAGGTCAGTCTGAAGCATCCTGGGCAGCAATGGAGCTCCCCGTCACATTGCCAGAGACAAGACCAGAGCACAAAGCCCTTTTACGGCAAGCAATATGCTTTGTCCAGAAGAAAGAGTCAAGCAACTTCCCCACTTATAACCATTTCAGAAAGCTACACCATTAGCTCTGATGTCCCAAAAGTAGTATCAAAAGTGAAAGCCAGAGGCACGTCATTTTAGCCAACAGTGAGGACAGAGCCAAGGTCTCAGCAGTACCCAGCAACAAAGCAGGCTTCTTGGATGGCAGGGCAGTGACATACCCAGCCCAATGCTCCCCAAAGGAGCACTTAGCATGCACTAACCCAAGGGTTAGCTGCCTCTCCCTGCACATGAGGAGAGGAAACAGAAAAGAAACGTCAGCCTCACTGTTCTGCTGAGCCTATCAGCAGTGCAAGTGCTCAGAGTGGCACAGACTCCCTCCTTGAAGGAGCCTCAGAGGTGTCCCCACACCCCGAGGCAGCAGAGGTGACAGCAAGAGGCTGCAGTCCTGCCTCCTTGGCTGGACGTGCCAGATGAGCAGGACTGAGGACAGCAGTGAACAGCTGTGCACTGGGCCTCCGCGCTGGTCTCCTGCTGGGATATAGCAAGACCCACTGGCAGCCAAATTAGAGGCACAATTTCACCCAGGAGACGAAACACCTAGACAAAAGACAGAGGACTCTGCGAGGCTCCCTGAAAGAGCAAGGCACTTGGTCTGCAATGTCACATTGCTGTAGGATGGAAAATCAGCGTCTGGCCCAACTGCATTTTAAAGGGGAGCTTTGGCGTGCGCTGGGGTCAAAGGAGAGAGAGCTGCTGGAAACAGGCCACACTGTGTCCCTGCACTTGCTGTCAAAGTTTAGTGCCTCTGTTTTTTCTACCAGCAAGGTGCTGCAGCTTCCCGCCCCGCAGGAAGGCAGGACAGTGGTCCCCAAAGATGATGAGCACCTTGTTGGGGTGCTCATCTAGCACAGGGGGCCACACACAAGGCTGTCTCCCTACGACAGCTGAAGGCATACATGGGGAAGCAGGCATCGAGAGCTCTGATGGTGTCCCCCAAAAGTGCCTTGCAAGCACAGGCTGCAGCAACCCTGCACATTTGGCATGGGGATGGCAGGCTGGAACCAGCTGGACGCATGGAAAGCTCGTCCCCATAGCATCCAGCTCAGAGCCAAAGCATGACATTTTCTAGCAAAATAAAAAGCAGCTGAGGCAGGCTGGCTGCAGAGTGATGAGCCGGCTCGAGCAGCTTTAATGGCAGTGGGTGTGGGTGCTGGCTGTGCGGCTCTTCCTGCCTGCCTGGCCGCAGAGTGTGGGGCTGGCAGCCCCCTGCGGAGGTAACCGCCCGCCTGCACCCCTCCAGCATGGCACAGAGGTGTGGAGGCTGCCTTGCACAGCAGAAGGAGGAAATTTAAAAATAACAGAATGAAAATAAAAAGAAAAAAAACCAAGTCAGACCTTTCTCAGCCCTGTGAACAGATTTGGGGTTCTGTGCAGGGAGCGTCTGCCAAGGCTGGGGATCCCGCAGCCCTGCCTGCTGCAGCACCACAGTGGTGTTTGCACAAACACACACAGAGTGCAAAGGGCGAGAAACACACGTGCGTGCCAGGTCAGGTAGTCCTCCTAGGTGCAAAAAAGGCAATCTTAACCAGTAAATACACCAACAGACTGTGCCAGCTAGTGGCAAAGGACATACAGGACATACACATTTGCATAAAAAATGAAACAGCCACCCCCGCTGCAGATGAAAACCTCTCAGCCCAGGTAGGTGCAGAAAAATAGATCTCACCACTTAGGAGCCATTCACTAATTATTGACTGCCTCCTCCAAATTTTCCTTTTTTCATGATTAATTATTTACCCAGCCATCCCAATTTTAAGTTCCTTTGTGTAGATTCTGCTGGCACAGAGCAGTGTAAGTAGAAAAAACTTATGAAAACCAGCTGACACTGATTATTAAAAGTAATTATGAGAAAATTGCTCAGCATCTTTACAACATTCAAACCAAGTCTTGCCGCTGAATCAAACTAGTCATACGTGCCTTGATGGGACTGAAACGAGGACAGAATCTGCAGTAGGAACCTTCCTGGACAACACAGAGCAGTTGGGACAGGAGGTCTGGATAAAAGCAATGCTTCAAAAGGTGTGTGCTGAAAATGGAGCATGTCCCTCATGGCATGAAGCTCCTAGCCATTGCCTTGCTGACACTTTTTGCCAGAGATGTGAAAAGGGGTAGGGAAATACATCCAAAAGCTTGGTGTTCTGAACTGCAGGTATGCAAAAATCTCTCCCTCCCAGGATGAATTTTGTTGGCTATTGAATCCTTTTTCTGGTAGGAGATTTTGGGGCTTGAGGTAAGGTTTTCTTTTAAACTTTAACTTGGTGAAAACCACGTGTTCCTGGTGGAATGGCATCAGACAAAAATAAAGGATATTCACTTCTCTGACCCTGGCTCAGGAAAAGGCCAGGAGCTGGTCCTGGGCTTCTCAGGCAGTTGTATACACCCGTCCAAAGCAAGAAAGCAAAGGCCATGTACAGTGCTACCGAATGGCTGGAACAGTATTTTGCATCTGTTTTGTGCCCATTTGTGCAGGACCACAGAGAACTCGCCCTTCTCTGAACCAGCCAGAGAGGAAAGCAATGCTCTACACCAAGCAAATACTGACCTGCTCTTCCTCCAGTGTGACAGGGCTCACTCCTGTGGCTTCACAGCCTGTCTGTACTGCAGCTGCAGCTGCCTTTCTGGAACGCTCCTCTGCCTGTGGGGACAGCAGGAAGCCATCCCGTGCCAGGCTACCATGAACACCAGAGCTGTGACAACTTGGCTCCTGCTTCAGCTGGCAGCCAAGTGCCTCCTAACTCGAGATGCCCACCAATGTCAATATCTCACCTTTATGGGAAGTAAATGGAAAGTGCCTCGAGGTCTTTTCTGTTCCTTTGTCTCTGTTCTGCTCAAAAATAACTAGCAGAGCATGTGTCTGGCTGCTCCGTCACCGTTAACGAAGCTCCTGTGCACCCCCATGCGCTTCCATGGCGCACTAACTAGTCTATGCTGCTCTCTCCCCAGGGAATAAACCCAGGGGAGTGCAGTGTGCTCTACAGCCATCTCACCCAGCCTGAACTCCTCCTTGCCTCAAGCGAGGAGGTCTGTTCACAGCACTCATTTTGACATGAGGCTCGCTGCCATCTAAGGACATCCAGCCACCATTTTGGCTACTGTGGAGGAGGGCTGGGGGGTGGTCCAGTGGTGATTACCCGCTGTAAAGTAGCCTGCAGTAACATGCACATCAGCAGAAACAGGAGCAGGTCAATGCTTGACGCTGCACAGCACGAGTGGGGCATGTTGCATACATACACAAATAAAATGCAATGAGTTGGTCGGGGATCTCAGCACCATCCAGCCCTTCACCACTCAGCCCCGTGATTTCTACCTGCTGCAGGGGGAAGGCTAAGCATGGAGGCACAGAGCTCGAGTTGGGCTGGGCGTACAGCCATTCCTTCTGAGGACAGGGCTCTGTCCTGTCCTTCCTCTCCTCCAGCCTGGCAGGGGAGGAGGATTTCTGTGTGAGGCAGGGAGCTACACCCAGCTTTCCCCCTCTGCAGCACACTGCTTCCAATCACACCCTTGCTGGAGGCCAACCTCATGTTCCCCGCTGAGCACCATGAATCTGCAGGATGGAGGCCAATAACGCTGTGGTTATTTGTAATAATGACACTGGGAAGAACGGAGAAAAAAAAATCTAAAATGGATTAAGAAAATATGTATGCTTGGTCTGTACGCAGCCTATGTCCACTGTCTTGCATCAGTTAGTGGTGTGAACAATATGTTCCTTTTATCCTCCCTAGTGCCCCTCATAATTCTGTCATTGTATCTCAGACCAGACCCATAATTTCTCCTCCCTCCCTTCCCTCCATCACTGCACTCCCAGAGCAGGGAGGGGAAGCTCCCACATCTGTGGTTATTATATGGTGTGGAAAAAAAAAGTAACTCTTCAAACTTACAGTATCTTGCAAATCTCAAAAATGTCAAGCAGTTTTGAGGCACTAATCAAGCCGTGCCACCTCTCCACTGAACAGGTCACTATTATTATTCTTATTTGACAGAGAAGAAGATATATGAGGCAGACAAAACTGAACTATTTTTTTTTACCCATGGTCATACAAGAAACTAAGTGGGGGAACCAGGTGAAGCACATGGATTTTGTGGATCCTAGTCCTGTGTTTTAGCCACACAGTCAACCTTTCCCTTTTTCCTGCCCTCTCAGCTTGCTACGGCTGTGCTGGAGGGCAAAAGATCCCAAATGACATAAACTTACCCACAAAATATTCATGTGTGAATCTCAAGCCACAGAGACATTCATTTGCTTTGTGCAAGGAACTCTTTTTAGCCCAAGTCGATCATGCTGTGCTTCTGACAGAACTCATTTTCAGTAATAAAAGTAAGCCTATGTCATACTGGTGTGGTATACAGGCAACGTTAGGATAATGTCTTTGGGGCAAGACGTACTCATGCCCCAGAGAGACATACTCATCAAATCTTAAAAAACCGCAGCAAATTTCTACTCACATGAGTGAATCCAGGACTTTGTGAGCAGGCTCTAAACCAAATCCTCCACCCACACAGGCTCTGATATGCCACTGGGTTTCTCTTTTCCTTCTTTCTGCTTTCCAGCTATTTAGAGGAATTTTAAAGGGATGCCTTCTCAAAGGTGTACCAAGGATCTGACTGTGTAGCTTGGCGTACAGAAACTTCATGTTCGTTCTGTCAGCATCTCTGTACCCACACTGCTTCAGAAATGTTTGCTTGCCCACCACAATGCAATGTGATTGCAAAGAGCTCACCAGATTCTGAAGGAACATCAAATCCCCTCCTGCATGGTGTGAAGCTGGTGAACCACCCATCTACACAGATCTACTCCTGCCTTTTTTGTGCCTTGCTGTGGTTACTCGTGTACCCACAGCTCTTTCTAAAAGAAACTTGATTCTTACTTTCATGGCTGTGTTAACATGACAGCAAAATCTGCTCCTCCAGCAGTTTGAGGGGGGATGAGGCTGTCATGCTGACACATCCAGGGCTTGATCTGACAGCAATCAAGGATTACAAAAAAACCCCCACCTCTGGTTTGAATGGGCTCAGCTGAGAGGAGAAAACTCTCCTGCTTTCAAGCACATGAACCCTCACGTGTTCAATGGAGACTTGGGGGTGGGGGGAACCATAAGCTGATTGGGGTAGGAAGATGGCAAAGGTTTTATGCTTTATACCATCCAAAGACTTTGCCTTGCACCTCCTTCTTTCCCCATAGCCTCTGAACTCTAAGTCTAACCTTTCCAAATGTAAGCAGCACTGGTTTACGCTGTCTCAAACCAGACATTTTGAAACACAGGGCCAACTGCTGCCCTCCGCTACCTTCCCCTAATCTACCTGCCAGTAGTCCCAGGCACAGCAGACAGAGGGGTTTGTCTCCTTTTGTCACTGTAGGCATGCTTTTAGGGCACACAATGACAATCAGGACCAAAATACCACTGAGATTTCATTGTATTGTGCCGATACAATGTAATTTGGCAGCACACAGAGAATGCAGCAGAAAAACAGCAGGGAGGATGGTGATGGGAAACCACATGCTCGGGCTGGAGGAGTCAGGAGTCAGTTTATGTACGGTCCTGGAAGCCAAAGTGGGCTTGCATGCACATGCACACAGACAGACATGTAGACCTATGGGAGTAAGTCAGGAGGTGCAGGAAGCATTTGAACACAGCCACAAATGCAGAGATCAGTAGCTTACCTCCCAGCCCCCTCAGAAAGAAAGACACTTGGACAGGAGCTGCCATAACTCTACATAACCACTCCTTTGCCACCCTGAACTGGGGGTTCCTGGCAGAAATGACAGTGCTGGCAGAGCACATGCAGACACCAAAAAGGCTAGGAAGAGCTCAAACCCAGTTTTCCTGTGAGACAATGTGGCTGGAATTCTTGATTACTGCATGGGTTGAAATTATTTGTTGTCTCCAAGGAAAAGGAAACATCTCTGGTGAACAAAAAGCAAGGGAAAAGCAGAAAAAGACTATGGGAGTCACTGCAGGGAGGCCTATAGGTAAGGCATCCAAAGGGAAGACCACATGGTGAAGCTAGGGAGGTGAAGACCAGAACGGGTGAAATTTGCACCAGTAACGAACAGATTGATGGGTTTCGTTTCTCATAGCAGACACCATCTTTGTTGTGAGGAACAGGCAATTTTAATTGCCTGCACTGAGTCTGGGAGACAGCTGTGCAAGACAAACACTTCCATGTTATTTTTACCTTGGGTCACTAAGTTTTCCCAAAAAGTATGTTGAGGTTGTGCATACGGATGCCGTACCTGTACCCCCACTGAAGAAAACAAAAGTGCTCATTTCTTTCTTATATAAAGGGAAAAAAAAGGAAACAATATTTTCATTTTCACACTAGCAGCAAGCAGCAGGCGAGAATCAAGAGGTGCTAAGAGATGCAAGCACGTCCTTTCCAACAGATACCTTCTTCTTTGCCAGCAATAAGTCCTGGTAAGCATTCGAACGGAGGAAGCGTGCATAGCTGTCACTCTTCATCAGCTTGTAAATGTGTTCCTGTGGGACAGGAGGAAATGAGAGACAGAGAATTGTTATCAAAGCTCATTTAGACATCACAGGGATTTAAAACACAGCAAATTAGAAGGAAGAGAGACCAATCAAAGTTCTAATTACGTCTGCTATTATTGATTATCTGTGTTGTGGTAGTGTACAGGAGGTCCATCCCGGGGCAGGACCCTGCTGTGCCTGGGGCTGTACAAACACACAACAAATGAGATGGCCCTCACCCCAAAAGCTGGCACACATTATTCAGTAATCAGTGTTACTCTGCAAAGACTGCAACTCTCTCAAGTCCCCAGATTATAAGCAGGTGTCTAGCCAGGCTGAAACTACTGGGATGTCTCAAGAAGGAAGAAATAAACACCAGAAATTGTCCCATAGGTTAGGTTTCATTTTACCACGCACAGATACTTGAACTATCACCTAGCATTCCCCTCATGTTCACAGAGGGAAACTGATACTTGGACACATTTTACCTCCACTTAAAACACATACTTAAAGCAAGCCAACCTGTTAATGTCCTAAAAAAGCCTGTATCTCTGCTGACTATGAAGGGAGGTTATACAACTCGCCCAAATGTGGATGGCTACATCATTTGTATAAAGTTATGTCAGATGAGTCCCTCCCACGGGGTCTTTTTTCTCCTAGAAAGTCAAACTACTGTTACCAGTTTGTTCTGAGAGCACTTACTACATGCATCTTCAAACTTACAAAGTGATGTTTTGTTACGACAGAACTTCATGCCTACCCTTTTCCAATTTCCTTGCTTAGTTTTATTTTTCTGCTGAGGATCCCTTAACACAGTCAGCTCTGCTTCTCCTAATTATCCCTGGATTTGTAATAGGTATTATCCCAAATGCCAAGGAAATAAATTCAAAATACTTTGACCAAATAAAGACTGATAACACACTAAAGGAACTCAAGAGAAAAACAGGCACCCTGGACTCTTAGACTTTGCCCAAGGAAGCACTTTTATAGAGTTAATGAGCAATTTTACCTATACCGATTTATACAATGTGAAATAGTCTCTCCTGCCCTAAAGCCCTGTACATTAAACTTTAGAAGAGCCCAACCAGACTGAAGTCACATAGCTTATTTCACAGTGTTAACAAGCCAAGTGGAATTCCCTTATCTTCACCATCATGGGTAATTAGCGGTGACCTGTCTATACACAGAAGAACTGCTTAATTCAGCTTTCTTGCAGTATTCGGTGTGGTCCTAAGAGGGGCATAACTGCCACTGGTTTTCCTACAACACAGCATAAACGTATCCTCTGAGCTACAAACCTGGTGTGGAACAATTTTTACTGGTTAATTTCCATACTTGCTTTTAGACTTGACAAATCCTCGTTTGTGTAGCACTATCTAAGGGATAGCAGGAGATTTTGCAATAGAAATGCACGTATAAAGCCATTTAGCAACTGCCACCCTTCCTTGCTGCAGAAAAACACAAGGGAGGGCACAGCTTCATACTTCTCACCTACAGCACTGCCATGAGATTTCACAGCCAGCTGCGGGACAGTTGTTTTATTTATTCAGGACAGAATGAGCCAAGTACACACAAAGACAAGAGGGAAAATAAAGCACATCATGGACATGGTTGTCAAAAGGTTTCTATTTCTCTGGTGTGAATAAAGATTTTCAACATCAGCTCCCTCTCAAATACTTCAACCAGCAGAAACTCGGGATTTAGCTGATTTAAACCCAACCACATTGCAACCAGTTCACCTGTATTGTTACCTCTTAAGGATTCTCAAGGAGACTCCATGTCCTCCTAGTGAGTTCTTCATAATTCCCTAGGAAAAAAACCCCACCTAACTGTATACCCAACAGTCTTTTCCCTTCCTCTTCCAGGACCATGAGGAAAGTGATGAGTAAGTGGGGCAGCCACCTTGTAGCCACCAACAGCAAATGGCCTGAGGGGTCTCCAGAGCCTCCCTCCTCTTAATGGTCCTCCCTTGCAGCACCCAGTACCAGCGGGGCTGAGGTAAGGTGGTGGGTGACAGGGGTATCTTGGCAGACAGCAAAATCGATCAATTTTATTTTACTGTCTTTAGACTCTTGGTGGTTTCTTTACCTGTGGTCAGACAACTGGGTCTGCTCTGAAAAACAAGGATAACATTTTTGGAAAACAACATTCAGTTTTCATTGCTGTGCAGACAGACCACATAAGCTATTTGCAGGCAGAGGAGAGCATGCCAGGCTGGCCACACAACCTGCCAGCACGCCAGCGACAACTATCATTCTTGCTCATGTCAAGATGACTTCATGTATTTGACCTTAAAACAAAATAAACTCAATATCTGGCTGCGGGAACGGGGAAAAACTACTTCGATCCTGAGATGAAATAAACCACAAGCTGACTTCTTAACCGAAGCTCTGCTGAAAAACAGGACTACTGCTCACCCACAGCCCAACTGCCACCGCGGTTAGCTAATTGGAATGAAGCATTTTCTCTGCTTTTCACATCTTGGAATCACTGAACAGCAACACTGCTAGCTTTGAGCTGTTCACCAAGGATATAATCAAACAGGGAATAACTATTCCTAGGCTTTAAATGCTAATGAAGAAAGAAGGCTGGGCACAGAGGGAGGGACATGCATAGCTTCAGAAACAAACTTTACTGCTTAATTGCAAGAATTCAAAGGGCTTGCTTTGAAGAAGCTCTGGACTGGAGGCACAAATAACACACTGATCGTTTATTTTATAACACTGCACTTCTAAAGCACCTACTGAAGCCTGAGCCAGTTGCTCAGGTCAGCGAAGACTGCCTTCCAATTTGCAACACTACAGGACAGCTTACGTTGCTGCAGCCAAAATCCCGCTGAGACTGCACCATGAAGGTTCCTGCTAAAATTGTGGCTGCAGTGTGTGCTCAGCACAGTTACACAACAAACCTAGCTGCGGGACAGGAAATGCCAGTCGCTGGGACATTTGTTTTGATCTTTAGCCTACTCTGTTCTTCGCCACCAAGCTATTCTCTGTTATACTATCTGAAATCTGCAGCTTGCCAGGGAGAATTTTCAGCCAGCGTTTAGCAGCTCCTCATTTCTTAAACAAATTGAAAGCTACTGGAGGTCTAGCAACTGAGCGTATTCTTCTGAGGAAGTCTGAGCAACGGGCCCATCAACAGAGGTGTCTGCACAGATTTAGCTGCTCTTTGTAACTTGCACTAATTGGCTTGTCCCCTTCTATCATGGATTTTTAACTCACTGGTCTCTCACTTCTTATTTTACTGAGCAGCTGCTTTTGTTCCTCCTCTATCACATGGTGGAGAGGGAGCATAACCTCACCAAAGACTGAAATCGCCAGCTGCAGCCAGCATCTCTAGTGATGTACTTCATACGTGTGCACGCTCCCTGACACACCTGATGCTGCCGGCAAGAAATTTGAGCCTTCTCATCATTTTGCTGGGAGATCTCTGCATTTTGTAGAGTTGTTTATTATAGGGTAATGAGCTGGCTCCCTGAATACACAAAGCAAATACACTACTCGGGTAATTTTTAACACTACAGCTGCAGCTCTGGACATTACAGTCTCCTGTGCTGCGAGCAGTCTGGCCAGAATTATCACTGCGACATTTCTTTGCAAGTGCCATGGGAAGTTCCTGTGTCACATCCGCACAACAGCAGGCGCAACATTTCATCTAGGCAGTGTAGCATCTCCCAGCCATTGCTGCGTACTGCTTCCCAGGGAGGGCTCAGACTCCCAGATCCCTGCTCTAGGTTTAAGACAGCAACCCTCTAGGGAGGCACATTGCAAAAAACCAAAAATTCAAAACAACCTTCTAACAAAAAATACCCAACTGATTTATTAAACCACTAAACAAGGTAGCACCCTGCTTTTAAAAACAGATAGAAAGCAGAAAAAAAAAGCCTTTCAAGATTTGGCAAAGAGTTGACAGGCATCACGCATCCCACTGGTCTCCCCTGCAGCCTTGGCAGCTATCTCTGAGCACCAAGTCACTGTCTCAGGCCACTGTGGTGGCAGCTGCAAGTGGAGACAGGGACTGACTTGACATGTGCGAGCAAGCCCTGGCGAGCTGGCTTTTTGAGCTGACCGGTCACCTAGTCCCTCACACAGCACGCCACTGATGAGTGCTGGTTGTACTGATGCTCCCCTGTGAGGATGGATATGCATTTGGAAATGTCAGTCTAACATGGAGGGTGACACAATAACCTGCTTTTGTAATTACGGTGGATTTCGTCTCCAGCAAGCAAACAATTCCCTTACAAGACTCCTGCAAGCAGAGCAGGTCTGCTGCCCAGAATCCCCAGAACTGTTGTTCCCCAGATCCTGAACCAACACAACAGAAGCAATGGGGTCTGCGTGCACCTCTTCTTGAGAAAAAGGCAGATCCCCTTTTTTGTTTTGGGCACCTGAGTCACATCTTCCCTGTGGTGGGAGCAGAACTATGCAGCAGGCCTGAGGGCCATCCAGCTCCACTGAGCATCTTCTCCGTACCTAGGCTTCTATCATGAGAGTTACACTTCAGAAGGCGTAACCATTCCACTTGCCATCGCTGTCGCATGAAATAAAGGAGAACAAACAGTAAATTGTAAAGGGGGGGAACACTGTTGCTTCTGTGAATTAGAAAACAAAGGAACAAGCCAGGTAAATCACAAAAAAAATTATTTTCTACGGTTATGTGAAACAAAGAGGAAATCCTGCCCCAGCTAGAGCTGACAGCTTAAGTGCAGGGAAATAAACCCTGATAAGATTCAGCATCTCTGTTTTCCTTCCACAAGCTCTATCTTTGGAAAGAGATGAAGGACAAGCTCTGTAAATTTTCTTGACAAGAGGGGAAAGGGGGAGGGAAAAAAAAAAGTTTGCAATCCAGACGGGAATGTGGGAGGTGGTTGAGATAGCAGAAACTGTCTCAAAGCTGCACCTGCTTCAAATCAATGTGCTGCAATGTGATCTCAGGTCTCTCTCCCCCTTTGCAGCCAAAGCGCAGTGGCCCTGAAGAGGGCACGGGCAGCAGCCAAGCAGGACCTTGGGAACACCCGAGAAGTATATGGGAAAAAAACCTGAATGATAAAAACATAATAACACCACCTGACTTGCACGAAGCACCTGGCAGACCTCAGGAATTGTGTTCGCTGTTAAAACATTTCTTTTCAGCAGAAAATTTTCGTAATTTCTTCCAAACGTGTATATGAGACAAAAGCAGTGCTTTTGGTTAAACATATCGATTTCTAACCCCACCTGTATCTTACCCACTGTGACATTTTGTGACAGGCTTGAGACTTTTTGGGGGTTGTGAAGGCCAAGCACAACGTCCTCATGACCTCTGAACACCAGTTAGATCCAGAAAGCCCTTAAATTTTAATTTTTGCTGATAGAAAGTTTTCCCTGTTTGTACCTAAACACAGCTGTAAGCTTTAGATGATGAGGGGGAAGAGGAGGAAATTGCAAATTCTTTGTTCGTTTGCAAGCACAAGTTTCCCGTTTAACACATTTTTAGCTCATTCCAGGGGGCTTACGCTGAGGCTAGATAGATGTTCAGATTCACTTAAGCTCCAAGGGCCCACTTTGCCCTTTGTAAACTGGTCAGAAACCTCCTTGCTCTAGTTATCCTACTCACATCTTTTGGATTGTTCCAGAGCACCCCTTCACCCTGTCACCAAGACCTGGTATTAAATTAGCGAGAGCCGATTTGGAGACCCCTTTTGTATTGCAAGCATATGAACACCAGCAGCCACCCCTCTGGCCAACTGCAAAAGGAGATTTGCAGAATGTCAGACAAGTCCATTAGAAGAAAAGCCCACAAGCAACGTAAAGCGGTAGATTAAATAACTAAATAAATAACAGCAAACTGCAATGAATGTTAATGTTTGTTCTACCTGTATGCTGGGCACTGGGGAGGAATTTACTGCAGATTTGCACACGAGAGAGCAGAGCGTCAGTGAATGAACGCCCCGCAGCCTCTGCTGGAAGGATGACAACAGATGCCAGCTGAGGACCCGCCCGGGGTTTGCTTTTTGAAGAGCTGTCTCTGTAGCACAAAGAGGACGTGGGAAGGAGAAAGCAAGGAGATGCTTTTCTGAGCACACAGTGTGTAACTGCTGCACCTTCCAATTAGACTGGCAGCAGCCTAATGCCTTTCTGTGGCACCTCTACTCTGCACGGACAGCTGTGGCAGAGGGGGTGAGGTTAACCCCCTGTGCCAAGAACACACGTGTACTGCAGTCAGCAAAACCTGCTCTCTGGGGGTTGCTGGAGACATAGCCTGTTCACTCTGTTGTAGGCTTCCCAGCCCATCCTCAGGATTCCTGCCTGACCGGCCGGACCCCTTACCACAACACTGTCAGGATCTTCCAAAAAATCCACGCTAAAGAAAGGAAAGAAGACCTACTCTTTAGCAGTTACCTGTGCCACTACTGAATGCAACAGTTTTTAGGAGCAATTATGATCAATTGCCATTCAGTCTAACTAATAGCGCTGAAATGCACTTTAGAGAAAGCAGGAAAAAAAAAGCTGCCCCGGCTCTGGAAGCTGAAGTAGTTGGTAGCAGACACAGTTGAGATGAGGCAAGCAGTGAAGAAGCTGCAGAACAAAAGACCTTCACACTTGCCCTGACTAAACCTGATGGGAAAACACCAGTGGAGGGGAGGAGGCAGGGAAACACGGCAGTTCTATTCCAATTTCCCTTAATGTCTCCAAATCCCCACTAAGAATGCCTCTGGATCTGCTTATTCTGGTCCCTGCATTTAGGATTTTAACTCTCCTCAGCACTGCTGTACTGCAGGGTTTGAGCTGTCTGCATGCATTAAGCAGGGAGAGCCCCTTCCCGAAGCCCCCCCAGCCCCCAGCAGCACTGCCATCATGCAGGGCGAGGGGGAAACGGGGGCTCTGGCTGCCACGGGAGTGCCAGGCTTTCCTTGATTTATAGTTTAGAAAAAAAATGTTTCAGGATGTTAAATGGCATATAAGGGTCTTGGCTTGAGCTTGAATTGCTCTGGAAAATCTGAGCAATCTCTTTTTGGCCACTCTCAAGTTATTTAAGTGACACAATAATTTACACCCACAGTTTTAGCTGGTGCACTTTCTTCACAGAAAACCAAGTTGTTTTTGTTACTAAGGAGAAAAAAAAAAAGATGAATAATTACACTGTAATATAGACTAACCTCCCTGCTAAACTAAAAAGCATAAAACCTCTTTTCAGGCCACAAATGAAATTACACTGAGCTGAAGGCACAGGAACGTAAGAGCGAGCTTTAGCAGGAGGGATAACTGTAAGCAATGAGAGCTCCTTTTGAGTAATACTCAGAAATCCTTTGTTTAGCCCTGTAGATACAGAGTTGGAAACACAATGTAAATCTTTTGTGGGAAAGTGCATTGATAAAAGTAACACATAAATTTAGCTTTGTCTCCTTTGTAAATTGATGAGGCAACTGGCTTGCTTCATACCTTCAAACACACAAACGGGCAGGCAGAGCTGCCGGGGGGGTCCGTGGCCAAGGCAGCGCCGAGGACTATAGCGGCGAAGGGTTGTTGAGCACTGCGCAGCAAAAGGGTCAGCCTGGTACTGCAGGAGGATTTAGTCCTAAATATAGCAAGGGCTATCCTGGGAGACAAGAGCGGGCTGCTGGGAGCCTAACGCCACATGAGCAGCTTTAGGTTTTGAGAACAATGATCATGGCTGAGAGGCTGATTCTCTCAATATGGGCCAAATCCCGGCCACTGGCAAAAAGCCCAAGTGAACAGGTTGCGCCTGGGAGGAGGGGACAAACCCAGTGTAGCATTTGTAAGACTGGCAACTCTTTTCTAAATGATACAGTATCTAGGAGTCGCAGCAATGAAGATGGTTTTTGCACACCTGCATATGCTGTGGTACAGCCATCAGATGACACTACTCAACTCATGGCCAATACCATGACACTTGCAGGGCTGTCTGCAACCTCCTGTATTCTCTGGTGAAAATCCTGCCAAAAAGCCGAGTTGTGCCATGGGGAGGAACATGCAGAATCCCTCACACAGCAGAAACTGCCGCAGTGGTGCAGTCTGTGTCCCACAGGAGATGGTGACCGAGCAGGATGCAGCCCTACAGAAACAAGCAGCATATAGCTCCTGAGGAAAGGTGGCTGTGCTAAGACAGGGACCACCGGCCCTGCTTGGATGCCTGCCTGGAGAATATATGCTGGATACATAAACAGCCTTCCACATCTCATCAACATTTTGTCTCTAGGATATCTACTGCTCTATCACCTTGTACTGCCTTTCAAGTGAGTGAGCTCAAGCTCCTGGAGTCCATGCAAGAAATGCATATCAAAATCTTGCACCTGTTTGCTGATGAACCCCACCCAGACAGCACATGACATTCATACCTGCTGTGGTCTGAGAAGCAGAGACGTGAAATGTGTTGTTGATAAATCACCTTAGCGAGATATATATATAATTTTTTTTTAATTAGAAGTATGAATGCTTTAAGAGATAACAAACCTTTAAAAAAATTAAGACTGCAGAGCTCCTGCAGCATGTGGGTTTGGCAGGGGTGGAACTGAGTCACCTGCAACAACATTCACCCATCATCCATGAGAAGTGGAGTCCTGGCTTCTCGGGTAGAAAAGGATGCACTTGCAAGCACTTTCACTCCCTGCTTGGGAGAAACAGGACAGCGTCAGCAGCTTCCTGATTTTCACACGAAGAGGAAATGCTCTTGCTCTGGACTTGACATGCAGTTGTTTCTTGCAATCAAGAGACACAGTGCACACCACTGGCACAAGAGTCACAGAGTCTGAGTGCTGAACTCAATTTTTGAGCAAACTGGAGACTTTCCCATGTAATCCATTTAAAGGTATTTTTTTGAGTTAGGAAACATCTGCCACGTGAGGCACTGTTATTGCTCCTGCCCACGGTTCTAGACAGCTTGGCAGGATCAACGCACTGAATAACAGGCAGACTATTGTCCTCCGGGAATATGCTGACTGTTCTTGTCACCCCATTCTCATGATCTTTCATTTGCTGTCTTCTGTCACTGTGTGTGCACGGAAAGAGCTCACTCCTGACTCTTCCTAGCCCTTTTCCTGCCTGTGTGTAAAAGAGGTGCGTTAAGCTTAGACAGCTGTTTGATCTCTGACGCCTTCAGAAACAGAAAGGCAACAGCACAACAAAGGCTGGATGTTAGATGTTTTTCATATAACAAGACTACGAGGCTACAAATTAAAATGAAAGGCAAAGGATAAAAGAAGTAATTCCTGATGTGTGGTGCATATGTACGTTTTGGAAAAAAACGCTGGGAAAGTAACAACACTGAATATCTGTTCCCATGTAGACCTCTGCTTCCAGTCTTTTGTTTCCTGCTTTGCATGGCATCAGGCACACCAGCATCAGCCTCCACCTTCACTTTCCTATTTTTGCTCCAGACACCTACTATGCTTTCTGGGTGTATTTGTGGGGATCTTGGGTTTAGATCCTGTTTGGCTGTAGGTTGTTTGTGAAATCCACAAGGGAAGGAGCTTGCATTTTTGCATGTGTAAAAAGTAAACAGCAACAGTGAGGCTTCAGGTGAAGGCTGTCTCTACAGTCACCTTAACCCACACACAGGGAAGGCAACTGGAGTGCAGTGTAAGGAAGGATTTTCTCCTCCAGTCCCACAGAACCAGAGCCAAAGTAGAAGAGGAGAATAGAGGTCAAGTCCTCGTGCAGTCGCTAACCTCCACAGGAAGGTCCAGGCTGTCAAAAGCCTCCAGGAGGCCTGGGCACCATCCATGTATACATATGGATGCAGCGCTGTGGTGCTTTCAGTTCCTTGCAGCGCAAGTGCCACGTCTCTGAGCAGCGCTGGCTCAGGTGGACTTAAGCCCTGCTTCAAGGCAGAGCTCCTGGGTCTGCCCATGCCTCCTTGCTGACTGCCCGCACTGCCAACCAGAGCTGCTCTGCTGTCACCTCGATTCTCCATCCTTTACAGGAATGCATGTAACTGGGGTGACCAGGTGAAACTTTAAGAAAACAGGAATAATCTTTTTTCAAGTTCTTACATGAAAGGTGATACAGAAGCACAATGAATGATTATTTTCACGTTTTCCTTCCATGCTGTGATTTTGCTTGAGACCTACAAAAGGAGTTCTGTATGCTGACTGAATAGGCACCGGGCATACATTGCTCTATAAGCTTGCTTTCACATCCTGGGCATGCTTGAAAAGATAAAGTTAGTAGAAGAAAGGTCACTCCTCACTTTCCCTTTTTGGTAGAAAATGACATTCCACTACCAAGCGATCCTTGCTCACACTTGGAGTTTGGTTTTGAATTCAACAGGTTTCTGTCAAGTTCTGTCAAAGCTCCCAGCTTACTGATGGGACCAGAAAGCAAACTGAGGACTGACCACTGATGAATCCTGCAAAGGCTCATATCTCTGTCACAGTCCAGAACAAACTGAACCAACACCTGGGGCAGCTGAGAGCATGAACTGGGTCCAGATCTGGGCCAGATACATTTCTGATTTGAGCAGCCTGGAGTTTGGCACTACGGTCTAAATTTGCTCTGGAATTAGCCAAGGATCTGCACGGCACAGTTAAAATCCCTAACAGGGCCAGGATTAGAACTGAATTTCCCTGAATCATCTTCACAGAAACAATAGGTGATTAGTTCAGGTAAAGGAATATCGATCTAAAACTCCTTTTTACTTAAAAAAGAAGAAAAATAAACAAAACAAAGAGGAAAGTAATTCCCCAGACAATTACATGGCTTACCTCACTTTGGTATACCTGGCTCCGAAGCCTACCAGTAACTGCCCCTACAAGCAAACGTTACTGTCACGAGACACAAGGTCTGCTTGTGATACTAGATCCCAGTGCCAAGGGACCGAGGCTGGGATTAAAGACCTCCTGAAGGCAGAAAGACATTTCAGGGGAGACAAGGAGATGCATGAAGATATGCGTGTGTAAAAACGTTTAAAAACTAGTAACATGTTGTACAGGTAAGTCATATTTGTCACACTCACAGCTCTGTGTTCCCATGTTAAAGATGAATCACTTTGGCTGTCAGCAGCTTCATTAGCCAGAAGAGGCCATTCGGATGGACCCGAACCTATTTACTTCCCCGAGCCGGCTGTGCCCGTTTCATATTGCAGGGCCCCACATCGGTTGTTCAATGATGCTGATAACTCCCGGGGGAGCTTACATCCCGCTAAGTAGTTCATTGTTTAATTGAACTGACCTCTCCCGATGGTGCCCCTTGTATTAAAAGCAGCTTTACTCTGCAGTGAAAATGGTTTGATAACCATAATATTTTACTCAGTGGACAGTTGTTTAAGAGCAGAAAACAATCAGCTAAATTGGTGGGCTCATCTCTGGAGGGCCCCAGCACTAAAATGACAAAAGGTGCTGCAGATCAAAATAGCTGGCAGAGCTGGCAATCAGGACAGAGCTTGGAGCAGGTGGGGGAGGAGAGCACAGAGTTGAGGAGAGCTGGCGCAGGGTGGGCGAGGGCACACGCAAAAGACACAGCAAGAGAAGGCAGCTCTGTGCAAGTGGAGCAGTGCAGGACTGCAGAGCACAGCAGCAGCAAGGGACACACAACAGGGCAAATATCTTAAGCTGAGACAGGGAAATGGCAAAATACTTGCTTCTGTAACACAGGAATATATCTTAGAGCTCTGTCCAAAATAATAACTGCACACCAAATCCAGGTTTGGATTAGGAGCCCTTTGAGGATGTTTGGAGCTGAGATTTTCAGCGTCACTTTTCTTAAATAGAGGAATCCATCTGTATTCAGAGCCTAAGTGGCCTCGGGATGAAGAGGTCTTAAGTGAGAGGCATGTTTGTCAGGAACCCCCTTTTTTCCCTGTTTTCTTCTAGGTCAGTTGTCTTACCAGATGGCTGTGCAGCATCTGGGAGAGCTCTTTGGGGCTGGGAGCCAAGGCTATGCAAAGCAGCACATCCATGTAGACTGTTAAGCACCTGATAGCAGACTATGCTTTGCTTTCAAATTCATGGTTGTAACACATTCCCTAGACTGAGATTAGTGCACTGCTACACCTTCCCCTCTCCAAGTACAGCATTGTGTTAATTCCCAACACTCTTTATACAAAATTTGCATTTTGCGGGTCTCCCAAGTCAGCATAAAGGCTAGAGTGCCACATCACCTTCTCCTATTCTTCCACTGCAGGAGCAGCAATTTCTTTTTCTCAGTTCAGCCAACCCTTTTCCTTCCTCCTAGTCTTAGCATCTCAGAGCTGCAGGCATTCAAAGAATGTGCTGTTCAGTAAACTAATTTTTTTTCTTGTTCCTTATTCACAAGGGCATTTCAGTTGTTTTCCTCTTTGTGGTAAAGCTACACAGGGCAGGACAACACTCATATTTTCCCTCCCACAGTGGGGTGTTTTGGCTGGTTGTGTCTGGTGGAGTCCCTAAGAATGAAGGACGTGTGGGAGCTCTCATGGGCTCCTGGTGCCAGCATGCTGAGATAAGGCAGCCAGGCTACAACGTGCCAGAGATTTGTGGACAGCAGAGCCCCTGAGGTGGCAGGGCTGACCTGGGGAAGATGCCCGGACAGTACCTGTGAGATTTGGAGTGCACTGGGAGGACCTATGCTGGCTCCTGTGAAATTGACACGCAAACAGAAATGTCCCCTCTCCACCATGAGCCACTAACAGCCAACATGGCTCCAGCTCTGCCAGGGAACTATGCTCTTCAGTAGTGTCCTGTTTTCTCCTGCTTTTGTTAGACAGCCTTCTTACCTATCTGGTCAAGAAATCAGGAACAGCTTGCTTGGCCTTTGGAGAACAACTAGAAGTTGTTACTACACAAGAAGGTAACTGGATTCACCTTCCACATCGCTCTGTCTTCTCTTGGCATAGTCTGTCTCCAAGAGAACCACAGCTGGGCCTGAGGGTCTAACCTTCACCTCATACTTCTGCTTCCGTGAACCAAAACAGATGAGGACATCTGTCAGCATAAAAATCTCCTGATATAAAATTAACCCAAGGAGCTAAAATTGCAGTCTAACTGCAAGAGCTCCAGCTTGATTTCATCAACTGCCCTCTGAATGGCAATTACATTGTGAACTGATCAGTTCAAGCCTAAATCCCCCGTGTCATCTTCTGATTAAAAACTCATTGTCTAAACATACATCTTCTTCTCAGTACTTCTACTTATCAATTTAATCAATCCCCCCATTATTTACCTATCTGCTTTAGCCTGCATTTTGCCATCATCATTTTTTTCAGGTAATGCAAATTTGCAGAAGATTTTGTTCACTGTAACTGCAAAGCAAAAATTACATCTTAGCCAGAATGTCTTCAAACTGCTGTGTTTCTCAGCTTTAAAAAGAACGTTTAAGTTGCCTGATATTCACAGGGGATTGCCTTGAAACCTTGCATACATACCTTCTATGCTGGCCCCAAGGAGCAAGATTGCATTCAGGAAAATACAACATTTGATGCTGGTTTGAAAAATTCATTGCCTAACCTTGTGTAAGTAGCCCACAACATCTCCCCTGAGATGGAAATATTTTGTTAGTGGAGTATTTTGAAGAACTGTCTTTGAATGCCAGTTTAAAGAAAATATAAGAACAAGGATTCTTTTCATTTGCTGTTGGTTTTACTACATGCTTTTGATAAAAATGATTATGAGAATATCTTTTAATTGTGTCCCTGGTAATATCTGTCAAATGATCCCTTCTTTTTTTCTTTTTTAGCCTTTATAAAATGACATTTTCACTTTTTCAGAAGGTTATGCAGCTTTCTCCTTGCTTGTAGCAGTTTTTCCCAAATTATCTGTTTTCCTAAAGGCATTTTCTGTGTACAGTTTATCTGTAAAATTTCCCTGATAAACCTGGGGCCCTTAGGAGGGAAGGATTAAGCTCACTGCACTGCCTGATGTCCTATCATTATTCAAAGGTATTGTCTGGTGGACAAGTTTCTAGCTGTGTCGGAGGCAGCTGCTGCATTTGGGGTTTGGCAGGGGGGATATAATTAGCTATAAATAAATATATGATAAAAAAGTGTACTAATCAGGATTTTTATATGATATCAGCTATTCTGTAAACATGACAGACTTTGGTGACAGGGAGTACAGAGAGCTAAACTGAACTTTATAGCACTCTTTCATCTTTGCTTTCCCTGAGATGTGGCTCCAGCTCGCTGCACCTTGCAGACTTTTAAATTTTGGAACATTTGTTCCCAGAGGAGCATTAGCCTGTTATAACTGATAGATTCAAAGAAAATATAATTTACCCAGCTTGAAGAGATATCCTCAAAGTCACTTCCAACTGTGCCTCTCCTTTTTCTTACAAGTGAGCAGTGACAATGTGATAGTGAAATATCACAGTAAAACTGAGAGTTTTATTAGCAGTAGTTCCATAAAATAAAAAACAAACCTGTGCGTCTTCATATGTGTACCTCCCTGGGTCTTTGACATTTTGGCTTGTTTTCTCATAGCTGTGGGAATCCAGGTTGATAGCACTTTGGGCCCCAGGAGCTAGAAACTCTTGCCAGATTTCCTCCACTCTGGTGGTTACATCCTGTAGAGGTCGCTTCTTGAGATCTTGGACAGCCAACCAAAACCTGTACTAGACAAAAATTAAAAGGTGAGAAAAGAGAAAAGGAGAGAAATCTAGATGAGACTTTGCAGATAAGCCTGGGCAGACTCACAAAACACAGATGTAGAGCCTAACCCTGCGCATCTAGATGAAGTCACAGAAGACTCTCCATTTAGCATGATTTCAGGGGAAGGTGTGATACACTTTACACCAAACCCTTACACTGTGGCTAGGATCAGAACAGTGACTTTAGGAAGTGATATGTTCTTATTCAAACTGCCCCTGCAGAAGTGTGACGTTAGCCATGCAAATAGGAAACCTCCGGAGCTGTGCAGCTGGAAAAGGGGAGCAGGCTCTGCCTCCCATAGCCCTGCTGCAACCTGCTGCTCATTCCTGCCTGCAGGATCAGTCATCTAGAGGGGATGCAAAGTCCAGAACAAGCTTAATATTCATATTATTTCCAGGGTAAAATTATAGCAATGGCACTTAGAGAAATCTTTTTTTCTTTGATTAGTAAACTGAGCATTTTTTAGATGGATGTCATGGGAAGAGATCAATCTTGGCATGGCCATCCTCCAGTTTTACAGAGATATTTTCTTCACTGGACCACGCTTATGGACTAAAATAATTTCATAAACATTGAGAAGATAGCCTCTTTGATGGCTAAGGGCATAATCCACATCTCAATCTGTGAAAGCAAAGGCCACATAATATTTTTGCCAGAGTTACGTACACTGTCTTTTACCCCGGAAAAAAAACGGGTATTTTGTTGGTGGCGCTGGTTTTATGTACTGTTGACAGAAATATGCTTTTTCAGGTGATTAATTCAAAAGACGTGTGGCTCTCAGTAGCCTTTTGTTTTGGTCAACTCTGCTTTCTAGGAAGAAGATACCCCTCAAGGCCTCTACCCTGGGTACCCAGATCCTGCAGCCCAGCTGAGTGGGTACGATAGTGCTCTGCAGGGCTACTGGGCAAAGAGGTACAGAAGGGACCTTTGCAGCCACCTGCAAAAACTAACTCTTTCCTACACCATGGCAAAGGAGTCCATGGCCCAGGGAGGACAAGGAGGGCAGGGCTTGCCTTGGCCCTCCCTGCACTGCTCTCGCACACTTGCCTCTGCTTGGCAGACAGTGCAGTGGGGACAGGGTTTGTCTGGGTCACTGCTTGTTCAGGGCATCTGCAAAAGCTGCACAATTTACAAAATCCTGTGTCCTCCCCTTGTCATTATGGACTACGAAATAAATCAGTTGAACTTTAGCTGAAAGCCTGATTTCCCACCCTGAATGGTTCAACGGTGCCAGCCTGCTGCCACTAACGTAAACGTTCCACATGGTGGAAGGAGGAAGATACAGTCTCTCTCAAACCAAAATCCCATCGTGGGTGGAGGAGCCAGCAGCGTGGTGACTCCTGTGCTGTTTTTGACTCTTACTTCCTCACCAGCTGCAGGCAGTACCTAACCACCCCAGATACACTGGGGGCTGTAATAATCAAATGAGGACGCTAGCCCATTTTAGCCTGGTCCCCTACCTGCAATAGAAGGAAATGGCCAACTCAGGAAAAAAAAGACATCTGCATGGTGGGCAAGGCCAGACTAAATCCTCCTTGCCTGCCCCTGCCAGGCAGGTGTATGGGGCAAGGATGCTCCCTGTGCCCATGACTCCAATGTGAGTGGGCCGTTTTTGCAGGTACGCATGTTTTGGCTCTTGCTCCACTGCTGCTAAGGCAGCCCCATCGTGTGCCCTCCCCTGTTGCTACTGTCCCTCTCTCTCACCCAAACGTGCTTAATCTAACCACGAAGCCTGTGAGAGAGAGCAGGAGGCTGCATCGCTGGGCTGGGACCCTGTCTAGGCACTAACACTAACCTGTCTGACCCTAGCACTAACTCGCAGAGCGACCGCCTGCCCTTTGCAGCGCTGCTCCAGCGTTTGCAGGACTGCTGCACGCACAGAGACTAATGCTGCAGCCCTGACTCACGCAAGCCACTTGATCATATTCCTATTCCTTTGTATGGTTTTCCCTGCTCCCTGGCAGGCTGTCAGTAAAACAGACTGGGGGGTGCACTCAGACACTACACCAGTATCTGCGGAGTCCTATACTGGTGGTGCTCACTCAGTGACGTTCAGTTTTATAAACTGAAATAGCGTATTTGGAGTTGTCGGAGGAGTGTGCATGGTTGGCCCTTTTCCATCTTCAAGATGTTAAAGTGTGCTTGATGTCCTTTATTTGAACCATAAGTCACACCCCAACTTATCACATGCACACACAAAGGGTGGTACTCACAGTGCAACGATCTGATGCCATATGTGGCTTTCTTTACTTTGAAAACAATTTATCATTCTGTTTCAGATGGGATGGGAACATGTGAATGCAGAAAAGGTATAAAGAGAAAATACGCTAATCATTCCAGAGTAGCTGGGACACTTCAGACAAACACTTGGCTAGAGAGAACATTTTCTGCTGGCTTATCTTCTGCCCCTGGAGCCGGGGAGGCGGGCTGGGAAAGCACGCTCGTGAGAGAACCGGGCGCGCTGCGAAGCGACAGCTTGCCAGAACAGGAGCGCCATCCATTTTAATAACCATTCGGCTCAATCTGAAAACCAACCAACCAGACCAACCTGACACTAACAAGAACAAGCTCTTTTTACTGCAAGCAATTGCGAATTCATGCCCAAGGCTGGATGTCCTCTTCAAGGCAAAGGGGAGTTTTGTCTTGGTAAAAAATTTCAAAGCTATTCGGTATTTGAAAATCGAGGAACATCAAAGAGGGGTAGCCAGCCCCACAGCCTCGACTCCCAGGCAAATTCTCTGCCACGAGGCATCATCCTGAAGCCAACGCATAAGCAGGGCTTCCTGTGGGATTTGTACAGCATTTACAAGAGAGAAGCAGGTATTTCTGCCCAGGAAAAGAGCAGGCACACCATGGCTGCGCTGGAATTTGTGCTTAATTATAAAGTACCAACACACTCCCTGAGTCAGTCTTGAAATTTCTGAAGCGCCACGCTCAGGAGGATCTGGAAAAGGCCGATAAAACGGTGTCCTAAACTATCATCAGAGGCATAAACCACTTCCAGCCTCATCCAGCATGTAATTAAGCCGCTGTCACTTGCAGGAGATATCCCGTAAGGGCACTTTATCCTCCACAGCCACAGAGAACTCC
>NW_010098234.1:0-13996 GCF_000699245.1 Pterocles gutturalis
GGAGCGCGGCCTGTGGAGGAGGTGCCGGGGAAGGGCTCTGGCACTCCACCACCCAGACCCAGTCCTGTCCTACAGAGCTAGCGGCCAGCCAGAGCCTGGTTTGCTTTTTTTTGCCTCGCTGGGGCAACAGGGCAATACTTCCAACATTAAACATATTTTTAATTTTTTTTTTTAGAAGCCTTGAGGAGCAGGTCTGAAATGCTGAGTGCAGGAGGATTGTTTCCTTGCACAGAAACAAGGCCTTGATCTGTGTTAGTGTCCTGCTTGTGACTGGAGTTAAGGGTAGCAGCAAGAACAGCTGATGCACTAGAACCAGGTGTGTGGTATTTCACACCAGTAAACACTCCACCAGAAAAAAAACAGGTGTTGGAAACACCTACCAGAGAATAAGCATAGAGATAAGTATAGATAGGGCTTCCTTTCTTCTTCAAGAAAAGTTACTGGGGTCTAACTTCTAAAAGACACAGACAAAAGGTAAAATAATAGCAGCAAGACAAACCAAAAGCATTCAAATCCTGAGAAGCATCTAACAAGATCTCACTTCACACCCACCTCTATAGAAAGAGGATGAAATCATGCTTTAGCACCTGCTTTCACAGAAGTAGAAAGGTTTAAAACCTCTTATGACAATAGGATGCCTCCCTCTCATGGGTTCTTTGTGTGACCACGGTTTGTGTAGAAAGCACCTTATAAAGCTGATCAAAAGCAAAGCAGCTAAGCACTATACATACTTAGTCTGAGTTTAACAACTCAAAACCATGCAGCCAGATTGTCAAACATTGCAGAGTAGTTGGTGCACCACATCAAGCTTTTGACCCTGACAATGAACCTGTGCAGCAAACATTAAGAGTTACAAAATGAGATTCTGAAGCTAAAGTAGCATTTGTCATGAAGAGTTTAGGGTACCAGCACCACAGTTAACATCTTACTTTTCCTTTCAATGCTTGCATCATACCTTTATTAAAGGTGTTACAGAACAACAGCCATAGCATGCCAGTCTGCTAGCAGAGAGGGTTTAACAGTAGTAGAGAATGAAAGAGGCTAGAAGCAGCTTGTTTACAAAGAGTTAAGTTGTTCTCCATTCTTTTTTTGTTGGAACAGTGATGGAACAGTGATGCTGATTTAAGAAGAGTGAGAGAAACTGTGTTTGGAGCATACAAAAAATACTTATCTTCTGCAAGTGATCCCAAGCTTATGCTTCACAAACACCTTATTTTTTCCAAGCAGTTTTGAATTATCACTGTCACTCCAGCAACTTTCTTCCTTTCTGGATAGCTGCCCACATGGAACTGCCATAGCTTATGGAGAAATCAAGATATCTTTTACCAAACATTAATAAACTTTCCTTTTCACAGTAGCACTGAAAAAAATCTGTCTTGCTCAAATGCATCAAATCATGCAAGACGAACAATCTGTGGCTGTAGATTTGATTCTTTGAACACAGACTAGTTTCCAGCTTACAGCAGAATCAGTTTTAAAAGACAGAAGTTAGTTTACTTGGCTTCAGAGGACCTTACAGTCAGGCAGGCAAATGTTACTAGTCTGCACTTCAAAAGACACAGAGTGAGGGAGTTTTACTCATCCATCATACCCTTTTATTTTCTAATATCAATATGTGATCATCTTTAAGGAAGTTGAGGGATAAGAACTGAGGAACATACCAGCTGCACTTTACAGATTAACAGCCACAAAAATAGAAAGCAACTATACAATCTCCGGGTTTCACAAAACTAGTTTTCATTTGTAACACTTGACGCAACAAGATTAACTGCAACAAGTGAAGAAGCTACATCTGTAAAGTGCTATTTTTGTTAGAAGTGGCTAAAAAAGCACAACTACAACAGATTTGGGTATTCGGTGGTCAGATTGTCGACATCCTCCAACTCCTTCATTTCAAGCTCTGTGTTTTTTGATGAAGTTGATGAGCCCGTTTGTCGAGCTATCATGAGATGTCACTGGAGCATCTGACTCCAGTTCAGGCTCAATTTTCTTGGCAAGTTGTTTTCCAAGCTCAACTCTGCATATATAAAAAACACAAGAAAAAAACATTAGTGTTAACAACTTACAGTATTTACTATAAGCCATTGACACTAAAATAGGTGCCAGTAGAAAGTAACTTGACAGTGAACACAATGAGGAAAGCTTTTCCCTTTGCAAATTGCTGACAAAGTATCACTCAACTCAGCTGAATGAAGAACTGGAGTTCTCACAGGTGCTTAGCTTAACAGACAGCTCTCAAATTACAGGGTATCTAAAAAGAGAAAGTTCTGTTTTAAAAGTTAAGCAGAGTCTTTTCTCCTTCAGTACTCATTTGTGTTACGCAACCTGCCCCAATGCAGAATGCATTTAGCTTGCTACCATTCACTGTTGAACAGGACACCACTCAGAACAACAACTTGTAGCACCAAGTCAATAAACAGCTGAGTTGCAGGCCTGGAAGCCCTCCCCAACACTACAGCATGCTATCCAGGAGTTACAGCCACAGACAAGGTAAGAATCTAGGATATTCCAATACCCACAAGAAACTAGGCTGGTTCTACAGCACCCCACATTCCATCGTTAGTTTTGGATGCCATTCTAGATTTTGATGTATTGCAGTTAATAGCTGGACTCACTCCTATCCCACTCCTGATTTCATAGTTTATAGAAGACATCAGCTTCTGTTAGTCTTCCATTTTCAGTTTCTACTACAATATTTTAAAGAATTCGCCATGGTAGCATAGCTCTAAGAAAACATATACAAACAAAGACCTATCCTTCAGCCTTTACAAAGAGAGCTTAGAGAAAACTGCTATTGTAGACCTGTAGAGCAAACTATCTTCCAAGTAACTCCTCACAGCACAGGCAAGTTTCATCTAAAATAAATCTTATTTCCCAATACCTCTTTCTCCTGCATAAGTCTTCATACAGTATGTTGTACAGTTAATATTACTACAGACTAAAAGAACCTGATTAGCTCCTCATTAAGTCTTCCATTTTTAAAAGTTAAATTCCTTCTGAAGCTGCTGTTGTCTGCATGGAGCTCTACAATGAACCTTGGTCACAGGTGCAGCCTGCATTAGACCTAGGACTCCTATATATCAAGACATCTGCCAAGAACCTTCTTGTATTTCCAGTATAGGACAATTAAGAGGTGGACAGTCTTTTGCTTAACAGATGCCAAACTGCCTACTAACATGTTTCCACAAGTAAAATAATTTCTCCCCCCTCCCCATAAGGGAAATTATTTTCCTTTTCTAATTCTCAGAGCATGTGTTCAGCCTATTTGACTATTTTACTTATTACTGCTTTTCTGCATTCATAGTTTTTTTAAAAATCAAACTGAACAAAGGTCCTCAGCTAAATTCCTATCTACAAAGTCATTACACGTGGCTGAACAAAGATACATGGTGACTGATCCCCAGAAAATGTGTTTTCATTTAAAACTCCTATAACCATTTGTTCGAAGTATAATACTTATTTTTTCATTGTCTTTTCTCTAAGTCATGACAGGTTAAGGAGTATACAAGAAACAGATCAAAGACTTACCCCCACTGGTCATAACTGTTAATATCCCAGACAATTCCTTGAACAAAGATCTTGTGCTCATACATGGCTATAAGCAGAAAGAGATTCATCAATAAACTGTATCAGAAAGTCTTAACAAGCACTCATATGAGATCTATTTACTTACCAATGATGGCTCCCAGAATGAATGGGTTGAGTTTTGTAAACACAATGGAGTTGGTTGGTCGATTACCCTCAAAGACCTTTCAAAACAAGATTTACATTGGTATCTACTATACTATAAAACTTGCATCAGAAACTGTCAGTTTATATTTGCCTATAGCCCACTTTGCATTATTTGTATTAGCAGCAAGTATAAAAATTGCAAAAGCTTTAAAGGCTAATAACTTCAACCATGAAATTGTATCACTTTCATGTTTTATTACAAACACAATGGCAAAATGTTATCTCCAAGCACCTTTACAGGCTACTATGGGCTACAAGAAGTAAACTACCCAGTACCCCAGAGGCAGTGGTGAGATAGCTCATCTTTTCTGAAATGCCTCAAAAGGCTTCCAGATCAGCATGCTTTAGCAGGGGCCTCATTCACAGACTGCTCCACCAGATCTGATAAGGCAGAATATGTAACATAACCTTCAGCTGTCAAGACAGTGGCACTTGACAGCCACCGGAGGGCACTGCCCCATCAGCAAGCTCCATCAAGCAGACAGACCATCACAACACCCTCACCACTACTGTATCCAACTAGAGGAAAATGGTCCAGTGCCAAAGCCTGGTTACCTTATGGGGAAGCAGCTTCTCCAGAGCATCTCCACTCAGTCCTGATGCTTGAAGTTCCTTACGAGCTTCATCAGCAGTCTTTCCTTTCATCAAGGCCTCAGTCTGAGCAAGGAAGTTGGCCAAAAGGATCTAAGAGGCAGAAATAAAAACATCAACTCAAGCTACTGTTTCCTTAGGGATACCTAGTGCTTGAATCTAGACCAAGACTTACTCTAGAGTTAGAACTCTCGTTTCTAACACTACAGCAGTAAAATGTGCAGTAGTTTTAAAACTGTGTAATACCCACTATAGCTTTTTACCTGAGTGCCAGGAGACTTGATTATAGCGCATGTATCCAAAGACAGCCAGGACTGCTCTGCAGAATCTTACCTCTGCTGAAACTGACAGCAAGCCTCCCAGTGAGAACAAAACAGCCAGGATTTCACATATTCCTTCACCCAGTACAGCCTATACTTTTATCCCATGGTACGCCATATGCATGGAAAGCCAGGTGCAAAGATTAGTCAAAGGTAACCACCTAAGATGTACTTACTCTACATGAAGGAAAATCCTCACAGCATACCATACACCAATCCCTACCAATACAGCAGAAGCTCTTCGTTTTCTGTTCCGTTCCTAATATTAGCTTGCAGATTCATGTGTGGTTTTCTCCTACCCATTACACTGAAGGTAAACTCTTATGTATCTATATTTGCATGAAACTTTCCCTTTCTTCTGCAAAGACATCTTCTAAAACTTTCACCTGTACTTGGTGTTACTTGACAAAAAATTGCTATTACACAGTTTAAACAGCACTTGTAATCTGCAATGGTAACAAGATTAAGATTTAGTGAAGAAGCATGCATTTTCTGAAGTATGCAGTAAGGAGTAGACCTGGACATGTTCCACCTATGGAAGTTAAAATTGTTAGATATAGTTCACTGAAAAGTCTTAGTTCAATGATACTTTAAACTAGAAAAATTGCACTGGTTAAAAAAATCTGTGTAGAAGACTATCAACCTAGCCATGCTCGTATACTCACTGTATTTTCTTCTAGAGTTTAAGACTTGCAACAGCATCTCTGAGGAAGTCTCCATCAGCCCTGAGAACTTGCTTCTTCCTACTCTGCAAGAATTACACTCCTTACAATTCCTACAAGGCAGTTTTCTCTCAAAATACTTAATTGCTCAACTCTTTTCCAGCCTCAGTAGACCAACAGGCCACACAACTGATCTACCTAAAAAAACTGCAGCTGCCATTTCTTCAAGAACAAAAGTACCACTGTATTAGATAATATGCAATTATAATTCAGGTACTTTGAAACCTATCAAAGGGATATTTAGAAGTCTTGCACATTGCAATACTGAATAAGCTTCAACACCTTCAGCCACAAGAAAATATGGGTGCCCTGACAAAGAGCTTATTACCTTGTGATGCAAGCCATTTCTGACTGGATGCTGCGTCTGGACTGGGATCAGAAAGTCACAGGGAATCATGCGAGTTCCTAGAAGAAAATCCATGTTAATAACCATGCAACAGGAAAGTCTTAGAAAATCTTCAATTCTCACCCCATTTTCAGAGTTACTGGAAGATTCAGCGAGTTTAAAAAAGCTTTTAACAAAACTTCTTATTAAGAGCAGTGGGAAGCAACAATATATCTTAGTTTCAGCTTTAGTTGATACTCCTCATTGCAGAGTGAAAACCTGCTCTTGTAGCCTTACAAAGCCACTAATTAGGAGCACCATAGCAATGTGATGCTAGGTTAGATAAGAGCCCAACCTCTAAACCAGTGTCAATTCTCCAGACTCTTCTAGCTTTGTAGCCATCCAGAATTTAATTCCAAAACAAGGTATTGAATACTTTCAGCTTACCTTGATGAATGAGCTGGTAGAAAGCATGCTGCCCATTGGTGCCAGGTTCTCCCCACACAATAGGGCCAGTACTGTAGTCCACACGAGAGCCTTTCTTGGTTATGTATTTGCCGTTAGATTCCATATCACCCTAAAAGAAGGGAAGGGCTGTATCACCTTTTTTGCAGAACCATACAGTATCAGTACAAGTTTCCATACATACTTCAGCTATGAGAAGTGCTGCCTGTTTACTGAAACTTCATAAATATCAAGGATATAGCGGCTTAATTTATGGACACTAAGATAAAGGAGGTCTGAGAAAAAAATAATCTCTAAATTAACTGAGCAAATAAGCTAATAACAAATCTTGGCACCAGTCTCTTTAAGCCCTTGATTACATGAATTCAAATAATCATAGAATCATAAAGGTTTGAAAACGCCTCAGAGATCATCAAGTCCAACTTTCAACCCAACACCACCTAACCTCACTAAACCATGTCCCTAAGCACCACATCCACATGTTTCTTGAACACCTCCAGGGATGGTGACTCCACCACTTCCCTGGGCAGCCTGTTCCAATGCCTGATCACTCTTTCGGTGAAGAAATTTTTTCTAACTGCAATTTTAGTGTAGAAACATGCATTCAGGTTCTAAAACCAGGAAAGAAGCATATCTACACACTTGCCTCTTGAATCCTCTACTCTTGCCTGAGCCTTACCTGCTGGAAGTAAGCAGCAAAGCGGTGCATGTATTGGTCATAGGGCAGGAGAGCATGGGTTTCACATCCATAGCAGTTTATATACCAGATCCCCAGCATGGCCAACAGAACTGGCATGTTCTTCTCCAGTGGGGCAGTGTGGAAGTGATTATCCTATGTGACAAAGGAAAAGAATTACACTTTTGATAAACCAATTGTCTGCCCTCCCAAATCTTAAATTGTTTTTATTGTTGCTTTGATCCAGGAAGAGCTCTGCAAGTACAGTTGTTTTGGAAGCATTGAGAGGACATGGGGAGCTGAACTTCATAAACCAGCCTGTCAGTTATCTCACTAACAACTCTGTTGAGAGGAGCAAGTCTGAAATAGGCATTGCACACTCACCATCCAGTGGGCTCCTGCAAGCAGTTTCTCAAAGTTGTCAAAACCTAACAATGGAAAAAGTCAGTTTGTATTTACTATTACAAGAAAAATCAAGCTTGAGTTGTAGAGACAATAGTAAAACAGTTGTGATTCCTTGTATGCACCAAGGCTTCCAACTACTGAGTTCAAAGTTGCATGTTGATCCTGAGATTTGCATCCCATAAGCCAGACATATTTAGTTACAATTAAAGCCTGGACTTCAGAGCAAGTCCAACTTCACGAAACATACTTCAAAAACCTTTGCCTAAAATCCCCATTCAGGTAGAATGAGCAACTGGAAGGAAAATAAAGGCATTAAAACCAGGCTCCGTATTAAAGGCTACATAATTTTCAGCAAGTTTGAACACTTAGTCACTTCACAGCCACAATGGGAGAGGCAACCCCCCCAAAAAAAACAAACAGGATAAGGCTAATACAGCAGGTATTTCTGTGTTGGTCTGAGGAGAAGCAATTGTAATAAGGTCTTCTCAAAAAAAGGCTTCTCCCCCTTGCCTCCTGTCTTAACAATTCACCTGATTTTAGTTTGCTCTGTAGTTAGCATTTAAATCACCATTTATATTCACTAACCAGTAGTTAAACTAATACCATCCTTTCCTGCAAAACCAGAAATCCTGATTCTTATATGGAAAAAAAAATTAAGGTAAAGCATTTGGCAATCAAAGCAGCAGCTCTACCTATGGTCAGAAGCCAGCTTTGGGAGATGAAGGATGTAAGAGCACATGCAGATAGACTGGCATGTCAGCAGTCAGCACCAAATCTGTCTGACAGCAGAGATGGGCAATTTATTGCAGACAAAACAGTAAGTGCCTGACTGAAGTTTATTTTGCTGTTCACATAGGGAATTTGTTTTGGCAACAAATCCTAGTCATATAATTACAAAAACACCAAAACTAATGTTTTAATTCTAATGTCAGTCTAAGGCAGTTCTAGCTTTTATTTAGAAAGATAAAGTACATTGTAGTTTCAGACTTTAAATATCTGCAAAAAGTAATGAGGGAACAAATGCAAGGCTGCTGAACAGCCCGCTCACCAGGAAACAGCAGTTCTTAGAGCTCTTTCACATTCACTGGGTACTCTCCACCTGCATTTGAGATCTGTATCAGAAATGCCAATGTTACCCCACAACAATACAACAAGTAAGTGGGGATCAATTCAAAGGGTTTATGTTTGCTTCACAATCAACTGCAGACAGAAACAGTATTCCTGTATCATCAGGCCCTATAGCCTAGAAGAACAAGTACTGGGGGCAAAAGAAAGTAATGGAACAAGGAGATACTTGTCAACACTAAACAGAGCTCATATGCAGAACTGGAGACACAGGATTTTGCTGTTTTGTGTGTATTTACTCACTGAAATACCTTATTCTTAAATAGTTTAGGAATGTTAGTTGCAAGGTCTCATTTTCAACACTGACATGGCTTTACATAAACCATGCACTTTTGGCTATGCAAGTGACTAAAGAGATGCAATTTGACTATTTGTACTTAAATATGGGTAACCTCCAAAACTGCATTTACAGCACTAAAATCTCAACACTTCCATTGCATTACAGATTGGTTTTTTAGCACAAACATCCAACCCCCTCAGAGTAGGTTGGCTAAAATAATATTTGCCCCAAATCTGATCCACAATCCACTATTTTTACTGCATTCCATAGTCATATTTCTGAAGCAAACAGATTAATTCTTGGCTGTGTTAGATCATAGGAATACCTACCAATATGCAGAGCAATGGAGAGACCGATCGCAGACCACAGAGAGTAGCGGCCACCAACCCACTGAAAACAAGAGATTGGTTTAGACAGGAGAAGAGCAAGGCTTTTAAATTCAAACTTATCCAAACTATTAGGAAATAGAAGCATGTATTTAGACTATTTTCAGCAAAATCAACATTCTTTCTGCTGATAACTCACTACATATTACATAGCATGGTCAAGGGAACCTGCACCTTAAAGTAGCCCCCTAATGAATCCTTAAGTATGCATTTTTGAGACTTTAAAGTTACCCTACTTATCCAATTTATATAACACCTGTTGAAGCAGATCCCATTTGACTCCAGTTCACTTCCAAATAGTAAATTTGCAGCTTATATTAAGTGCTTTCCTAAAATTCCTCTATAGGTAAAGCCTGCTTCAGCAAGATTATGACACTATGTGGGGACAGGTAATGCTCTAGATGATTTCTAAGCAGCAGCTTTAAAATCTAGTTTGTCAGGCACATAGTCAATGACACATAAACCAACCTGTTTCTGATTAAGTATAAGGGCCAAGACTAAGGGCAGTATACTTAAAATATGCATCTGCTACAAATATCAAATCAGGCTCCCATTTCTGATGTTTGACCTTTATAGGTCTAGATTATATACAGTAGACCCCAACAGTTAAATGTCACTGCTTATAATAACTACTTACACAGAGGAATAAGCTAAGACTTGTATCTCCTGTTACCCAACAGCTGATTAGACAGCCAAGAATACAGAAGGCTCCTGTTTAGACGTTTGACTCAGGGTTTTATTGGAATGGCCAAGAGAGGACTTTTGCTTGCCTGACGTGTTCTCAATTCGCCTTTAGTTACAAGTTTTCAGATGTTTCAGTATAGAGAACACAGCTACAAAAATTTAGGTGTTTTGGCAGTTTCCTGACAGCTAGCTAGTAGTTTCTGAAGCAAGATAGATTATTCTAACAGTTATCTACCACACAGACATTTACTTACATCCCAAAACTCAAACATATTCTCAGGGTCAATTCCAAAGTCTTTAACTTTAGGCTAGAATAAAAAAAGCACATAAGAACACCATTAAGTAAACCCAGCATCGTTAAAAAGCTTTATGTCTAGCAAATGAAAACCACAAATCAGATACCTATTAAAGACACAATTCCCCAAATACACCCTCTATTTTAAAAATACACAGTATCCATCAGAAAAAAGTATACCTTCATCTCCAGAGATCCCTATCACTATTCAGTAATCTCAAATAAAAACAATGACAGACTCATTTTCTGATCTAAGTAACATAGTTAGGAGTTGGACTGACATTCAGTTTACATTTAACAGAACCAGAATGGAAGAAAGAAACTTCACATGTGCTACAGATTATTCACACACTACCCACATCACTTCAGCACTTGCTTGAGGATTCTAGGAGTCATTTGTTTACATAGTAACTGCATTCACACATTTAATTACGGGTAACACTCAATAACAGGACAGTTATTAAGTGCAAGATCTCGATCTCAGATTTAAATCTCTAGCAGAAAAAGCACACAACTGTAATGAAGGTCCAATCTTGCTGCAGTTCATTACTCTAGAAGTGTTTCAATTATTTTCAGTAGAAAAAAAACGCTTCCTTTCACAAAGAAGGCTAGCTACTGGTATTCAAGTTATGGTATCTTAAAAGATAGGCTTCCTTACTGGACTTTAAAATAAGGCCATCTTAAAGGTGTATAGGAAAAAAAGATTTGTTATACTTACACCATTGGTAGACAAGGCAACGAAATGCTTGGCCACAGCTGAAGGCTTAATGAAAACAAACAGATTGTTAGATCTGGAATGCTAATTATCTTGATTTCTGGTCATGAAGCTCATGTGCTACCATTTACATTTAAGCAAAATACAGTTGACTATCATCAGTTATTTTTGTGTTAGCAACTTTAAATCATCTTATGCACATTCAGTGTGGGATTTGGCAGCATGCCTGTCTGAAGATAATATTCTGGTAATATTCTCATGAAGCCCTCTGGAAGCAGTCACTACTCAGAGGAAGCACACTGTTTCCTTAAGAGTATGTTATCAGTTTGGAACACCACTACCACCACTTTGGAGCAGATGGAGTTTGTTGTACATGTGACACCCTTCTGGATGGGGTCAAAAGATAGGAAAACTGGAATAACTGATAAGTCTCAAACTCCAGATTTAGACTTTGGTCTTTCACTAAGTGTTCTGGTGAACAAAGATGAGTTGCCTGCAACAGCAGTGTAACAAGGAATTTCAAAGCCCAGCTTTCAAACGAAGTACAGCTACCCTGACTGGAACAGGTTAAAGACCATCTTAATTACCTGAGCACACAGGATCTGCTTTTTTTCTTTTAAAGGTTAGAAATAAGAGAGAATGAGCCAAATACAAAGTCTCTATTCATAGCACAGCCATCTGCCTTAGAAATGTCAGTATGCCACTCAAGCATGGCTTCATTTCTAGTTTTTAAATATTTGGCAAGAACTGGCAGGTAATCCCCCACAGACACCATATTCTTGGATTTCCATATCAGTGGTTCCACCAAATTATTAATTAGCTCTAAAGCAAATGCTACACTCTATTACTTAACAGGCAGGATTTGGGGGAACAATGCATGACAACCATTTATAATGAAAAACTGGTGGTTTTATCACTTTGATCAGACATAACAGCCTGTCACTAACCACGAAGCACCAAAATGTTCTATGCACAGCATTTGCTGCAGTATACAGCTTATGTTTGGACAGCTATTGGCTCTGCTCCAAAGCACACAGAATGACCAGGGAGAAACTGCACAACAAAGCTGTTGCATTCTGTTACATAACCTAAACATGCTAGACTTACATCTTTAGCAGCATGCAAGAACCACTCCTTGGCTGTTTCTGCATTGGTGATAGTTTCTTGAGTGGTGAAAGTCTGCACATTAGAAAACAAGGAAGATATGTGAAACACCATACTTAAAATTGAAAAAAGTTCAGGCTGGTAAAACATCCTAAGTTCCAGATAACCAGAGCAGAGTGATTCTAGATGTTAATAATGGACAACTGCTGACAGATTTCAAAGAAAACAAGTTTATCAATCCAGTAAAGATTAGTGTTGCTAGATTTACCTATCTAGCTTTAAACTAAGATATATCTGGAATTGCAATAATTATGCCCCATTTCCTACCTTCCTTCCCCCAAAGTGTTACTCAAAACCTTGACACTAAAATCTTCTACTTCAGTATTTCACTAAATATGATGTTTTACCGTTCAACTAAAAAGGAACTAATTGAGCAAAGCAGGACAACCTAGCTGGATTGTCCTCTTGTTCTTCAATTCCTACTTTTTCATGTAGCAACACTCATTTCTATTAAGACCCTTGACATAATTTTGTTTTGCTGATTAGAGGAAAACATTTTCCTGCTTCATGAAGTGTGCACAGAAGTTCAGTCATGCAGTTTTGCAAGTTTCTACAACCATTCTGATTTACTCAACCATCAAAATTTAGCTTTAAGGGTGAACACTAGATTCAACCTACTCTCATCCATCTCCAGAAATATTTCATTATGAAACACAAGCCCGTTATGGAAAACAAAAAAAAAATGCCATTCATCCTCTTCCAAATACATCCAATTATCTAACTATAGTCTGGCAAACAGAAATTGAAGTGTTACTCTTCTAATTTGTCAGTCTAAGCCTTTGAACCGTGATCCTTGAACTCAATTATTCAAAGTGACTATTAGTATTACTTTGTGAGGTTTCATTATTATTCCGTAAGTTGTTGCTCAGCTGCAGTATTGCCAAGATAAGATAATGAGCACCACTGTAGAGCATGGCCAGCATTACACACATGTTCATTTGTTACAGATTGTCTTTAACAGCTAAAAGGTTCTACTGTGCTTTACAAATTAAGGTGACCCAAGTTACATAACTATGAAGTTTGTCTTCTGCTAAGGCAGAAGCATTCCTCAAAGGAAGATGGCAGCTAGCATCATGCTTAAAGAATAAGTAATTAGCAAGGCAAGACTTAAAGAGAGCTATTAAGTCTGTATTCGGAAATAAGTGTCATCTTATAAACTACCGGCAGATTATCTTTACCTCTTACCAGCACAGTAAGTAAAGAAGGTTAGTATTCATAGTGCTCAAGGAACTTGGCATTTAACTTATTCAGGCGAAGATATTTTGTTACTACCCTAAAAAAGAAGATTCCCAAACGACATACAACTCCTTAACGCAAAACATTAATGCAAAAACTGTAACACTTAACAAGTAACACTGTATTTAACAAAAAGGACCAAAAAGTAACCTTGAATAAAAGGAATGAGAGAAGATCTTGAATTTCAAAGAAATAATTACATAGGATTCTACATTCCACCCACAGAGAAGTACAGTAAAATAAACTTTTCTGAATAAAGTTTAAACTTGCATTGACTGAGAAATACACCCCAGACAATCTGAAAATGCTCATGTGTCTGTCTTACTTGTTTAGGTTAAGTCATTTTCAGCACTTGACTTCTGGATCCCTAAGTATTTCAGTAGCAACACAAGTCCATACTGCAAGTTTAGGATGAATCACAACAGGCCCGTTTAGAAACAGTCAACACTAGAAGTCCCTGATCTAGATCTCCCCATGGACAGATCTCTATTCTGACTAGTCCTTTACCATTAGAGAAAGCGCTTGTATTAGACATACCTTGGATGCAATGATGAAGAGCGTAGTGTCTGGTTGAAGCTCCGCCAGGGTTTTGGCTATATGAGTACCATCAATGTTGGATACAAACCAAACACGAGGGCCTCCCTTGGAATATGGTTTCAGGGCTTCAGTTACCATCAGAGGGCCCTGGACAGAAGCAATAATTAGATTTTATCTTAATTGCAAGCATGTACATACACAAAGATGTGGAAGATGTATAGAAGTCAGGAGCTTACCAAGTCAGAGCCACCAATCCCAACATTGACCACATCAGTGATTGCCTTCCCAGTGTAGCCTTTCCATTCACCACTACGGACCCTCTGTGGCAAAAAAAAAAA